>NC_084552.2:6687500-6987500 GCF_033978685.3 Nerophis lumbriciformis | reverse complement strand
GCAAAATAAAAGCAGCCACACCTTAAAAGTAAGTTTTTTTAACGTGAAAACAAATCCATGTAATATAATGTACCGTATTTTCCGCACTATAAGGCGCACCGGATTATTAGCCGCACCTTCAATGAATGGCATATTTCAAAACTTTGTCCACCTATAAGCCGCGCCTACGCTGCGCTAAAGGGAATGTCAAAAAAACAGTCAGATAGGTCAGTCAAACTTTAATAATATATTAAAAACCAGCGTTCTAACAACTCTGTCCCAAAATGTACGCAAATGTGCAATCACAAACATAGTAAAATTCAAAATAGTGCAGAGCAATAGCAACATAATGTTGCTCGAACGTTAATGTCACAACACACAAAATAAACATAGCGCTCACCTTCTGAAGTTATTCTTCATTCGTAAATCCTTCGAATTCTTCGTCTTCGGTGTCCGAATTGAAAAGTTGGGCAAATGTGGGATCCAAAATGGCCGGTTCCGTCTCGTCGAAGTCATCGGAGTCAGTGTCACTGTTCAGCAGTTCTGTGAATCCTGCCTTCCGGAAAGCTCGGACCACAGTTGTGACCGAAATATCTGCCCAGGCATTTACGATCCACTGGCAAATGTTGGCGTATGTCGTCCGGCGCTGTCTGCCTGTCTTAGTGAAGGTGTGTTCGCCTTCGGTCATCCATTGTTCCCACGCCGTTCGCAGTCGTGATTTGAATGCCCTGTTGACACCAATATCCAGCGGTTGGAGTTCTTTGGTTAATCCACCCGGAATGACGGCGAGTGTTGTATTTGTGTGCTTCACTTGTTTTTTGACACCATCTGTGATGTGGGCGCGCATAGAGTCGTATATCAACATGGACGGAGCTGTGTGAAAAAAGCCACCCGGCCTCCTCGCGTAAACTTCCCTTAACCACTCGCTCATCTTTTCTTCATCCATCCATCCCTTCGAGTTAGCTTTTATGATGACGCCGGCTGGAAAGGTCTCTTTTGGCAAGGTCTTCCTTTTGAATATCACCATGGGTGGAAGTTTCAGGCCATTAGCATGGCAAGCTAGAACCACAGTGAAGGACGACTTCTCATTCCCTGTGGTGCGAATATTCACCGTACGTGCTCCCGTTGTATCCACAGTATCCACAGTGCGGTTCACAGGAATATCAGTTGCTGTGAAATAGTAATCCGTGTGTGGATGGAGAGATTGCGTCTTTTCATGAACCGGATCCTTGTCGCTTAGTAGGAGCCATTTTGTGGTCTTTACAGATGTAAACAGGAAATGAAACGTACGGTAATATCCGCGCGCTTTTTCTTCTTCTACGCGGGCGGGTGGTTGCTTACAGTAGAAGAAGAAGCGCTTCCTGTTCTATGGGGGCGGGTGCTTACCTTGGCGGTTGCTTGCGTAGAAGAAGAAGCGCTTCCTGTTCTACGGGGAAAAAAGATGGCGGCTGTTTACCGTAGTTACGAGACCGAAACTTTATGAAAATGAATCTTAATATTTATCCATATATAAAGCGCACCGGGTTAAAAGCCGCACTGTCAGCTTTTGAGTAAATTTGTGGTTTTTAGGTGCGGCTAATGGTGCGGAAAATACGGTATGAATGAATATATAACCTATTATTCGTGCATTACTGACTCGTGATGCACTGAAAATTCGACCACCAAAAAAAGCGGATGTTGTGACGACGTAACCAAGATGCATGCGATGGTCTGGAGCGGAGGCAGCATGTACTTTTGATATATACCACACATACAGCCATTTATAAAATGTGCAACGTTCAAATATTAAAACGACAGCTTTCAAGAAGAGAAAATCCAACTGGAGCAAGTTTGACGTCAGGCTTGCTGCAGCTCTCGCTGGTTGTCCAGCAACAGAAGTAAAGAGTCGCTACACACCTGTACAATCTCTAAGACTGCAAGGAAAGCTCAGCCTCTCCTAAAATGTAAACAAATAGTCAAATATGTACTTTTATGTTCACATCTCATCGACCAAATATATGCTTTAAGTCTGCTACCTTCGCAACCGCTGACATGACTTATTCAAACTGGCATTAATGGAATTATGGAATTTTTGATGGTGCACAAACGTTTTTTTGTCATGTACACAAAGTTCAGTGGGCAGGTTGTGTTATGTGTGACCATGTCTGTTGACATTTTGAGTTGGTTGGAATTTTTTTTTTGTTGAAAATGTTTGTTTTTTTTTGTACCATGACTAGGGAAGGTTGTCCACTAGATGACGACATATCAGCAGCATCAAAATTGTCTGACTATAAATGAAATCTCCCTTTGGGTAAAAAACCTTTTTAAACTCGTGACGTCTTGCATGCCAAACTGAAGACGTCAGCAGGCCTTATCTGGCCTTTGGACAACCCTGCTCTAGAAACTTGAAATAATTCTCAGCAAAGTACATACAAAAGAGCAAAACAGTATAATATAAGAAACATATATGTTATTACTAGTTAAAGGCCTACTGAAACCCACTACTACCGACCACGCAGTCTGATAGTTTATATATCAATGATGAAATCTTAACATTCCAACACATGCCAATACGGCCGGGTTAGCTTACTAAAGTGCAATTTTAAATTTCGCGCGAAATATCCTGCTGAAAACGTCTCGGTATGATGACGTCTGCGCGTGACGTCACGGATTGTAGAGGACATTTTGGGACAGCATGGTGGCCAGCTATTAAGTCGTCTGTTTTCATCGCAAAATTCCACAGTATTCTGGACATCTGTGTTGGTGAATCTTTTGCAATTTGTTCAATGAACAATGGAGACAGCAAAGAAGAAAGCTGTAGGTGGGAAGCGGTGTTTTGCGGGCGGCTGCAGCAACACAAACACAGCCGGTGTTTCATTGTTTACATTCCCGAAAGATGACAGTCAAGCTTTACCATTGGCCTGTGGAGAACTGGGACAACAGAGACTCTTACCAGGAGGACTTTGAGTTGGATGCGCACATGCGGTACCGTGAGTACGCATGCAGCTGCGGCTTCCAAACATTTGATCGCTTGCCTGTACGTGTGTGCCGCTATGTGCATGTCACGTACGTAACTTTGGGGACATTGGGGAAATATATGTGCTGTATGAACTTTGGGGAGGTGAACGGTACTTTGGGCTGTGGGATTGAGTGTGTTGTGCAGGTGTTTGAGTTGTATTGGCGGGTTATATGGACGGGAGGGGGGAGGTGTTTGTTATGCGGGATTAATTTGTGGCATATTAAATATAAGCCTGGTTGTGTTGTGGCTAATAGAGTATATATATGTCTTGTGTTTATTTACTGTTTTAGTCATTCCCAGCTGAATGTCAGGTCCCACCCGCCTCTCACAGCATCTTCCATATCTGAATCGCTCCCACTGCCCTCTAGTCCTTCACTCTCACTTTCCTCATCCACGAATCTTTCATCCTCGCTCAAATTAATGAGCAAATCGTCGCTTTCTCGGTCCGATTCGCTCTCGCTGCTGGTGGCCATGATTGTAAACAATGTGCAGATGTGAGGAGCTCCACAACCTGTGACGTCACGCTACTCGTCTGCTACTTCCGGTACAGGCAAGGCTTTTTTATCAGCGACCAAAAGTTGTGAACTTTATCGTCGATGTTCTCTACTAAATCCTTTCAGCAAAAATATGGCAATATCGCAAAATGATCAATATGACACATAGAATGGACCTGCTATCCCCGTTTAAATAAGAAAATCGCATTTCAGTAGGCCTTTTAATAGTAACACAAATCAATGTATAGCATTTTTTTAGCCTTTTTAAAGAAAATATAATGCCTCATTGCCAATTATGCAAATGATATAATGATGTCATCTTGACCACACCTCTAGCCATGCCCTGACCGCACAAGTACATTGGGGGAAACCTTGCAAGTGGCATTTTTAGTCATAAGAGCAACACTATCTTCCGGCCTGCACGTTCTAAATGTCTTGCTTGCTTGCTTGCAGTGTAAGTACACCTACTTCAAACCGGCGGATCGCTGCGTGGCGGACAACCATCCACTCCACTGGCACGACGCTAAGAAGCGTTTCTTCAAGTGTCCGTGCGGACAGAGAGCCATCGCCCTCGACAGGCTGCCGCACAAACACTGCAGGTAGGACGCTCTCTTGTGTCCTATGATGGTGTCATGAGTATAAGAACTCAACTTTCTCTTGCTTTACAGTAATTGTGGTCTGTTTAAATGGGAGCGTGATGGCATGCTGAAGGTAAACATTCTTCCATTTTCTTCTAAACACCAACAATCTAATCACATCCAATACAACAATCCTGCCTTTATATACATAAAGATGACGGCCTCCAATTGGAAATACCATCTCATTATACATTTTTGACGTAAATAATTAAATTATTAATAAGGGAAATGAAAACGTGGCTCTTTGGCTAGGTCATATGTGTCCAAAGTAACGGTCCATCACGCATTTTATAATAAAAGATCAAACAGTTGAAATGTAAGGAGAAAACGTTGCAGTGTTGATTCTATTAACACAAAGCTGCCATGCAGGCTGTTTTTTTTCTTTAAAACTGTCATCGCTCACAAAATAATAATGAATCAAAATCAATGTTGTTATGAATTCTTGACATATTCAAGGCTCCAATGACTTCACATCTAATATTCCACTTTCAATTAGTTTTGTTGGGAAAATATTTTTTGTCATTAAAAACAAAGTTTTCTATGACAAAAAGGTCATGAAACAAAAAACCTAAAAAAAATAATACAAACTTATAATAGGCAGATAGATCTGAAGTTGATGTAGAGACTTAAGCGTTGAAAGTTAAAAAAAAAATGTATGACTTATTTTGAACACTTTTATGAGGGGAGAATTTTATTTCATTTTTTTTATTAATAATAAATCAAAATCAATGTTATTGACCTATATAAGGCTCTAATTACTTGCATATTTTGTGTGTTTGCTGTAAAAACAACAGTTTTCTATGACAAAAAGGGCATAAACAATAAACAGTAAAAGAATAATAAAAAAAACTTGGATAGATCTCCATTTTCAATGTTGCTACAAATGATTGACCTATTTAAGGCTCCCATTACTACACTTCAAATATTTCACTTTCAACATTTTTTGGTGTGGAAAATATTCAATATTTTGTGTTTTTGCCTTTAAAAATGGGGTTTTCTTGAACAAAAAGGACATAAGGGGACGGCGTGGCGCGGTTGGGAGAGTGGCCGTGCCAGCAACCTGAGGGTTCCTGGTTCAATCCCCACCTTCTACCAACCTTGTCACGTCCGTTGTGTCCTTGAGCAAGACACTTCACCCTTGCTCCTAATGGGTGGTGGTTAGGGCCTTGCATGGCAGCTCCCACCATCGGTGTGTGAATGTGTGTGTGAATGGATGAATGTGCGCTTTGAGTACCTTGAAGGTAGAAAAGCGCCATACAAGTATTACCCATTTATCATAACCCATTTATAAAAATATAAAACTTTATAAAAAACGATAGATCTGAAGTTGATCTACAGATGCAAGCATTGAAAAAAAAAAAAAAGATATATATACAGGTAAAAGCCAGTAAATTAGAATATTTTGAAAAACTTGATTTATTTCAGTAATTGCATTCAAAAGGTGTAACTTGTACATTATATTTATTCATTGCACACAGACTGATGCATTCAAATGTTTATTTCATTTAATTTTGATGATTTGAAGTGGCAACAAATGAAAATCCAAAATTCCGTGTGTCACAAAATTAGAATATTGTGTAAGGCTAATACAAAAAAGGGATTTTTAGAAATGTTGGCCAACTGAAAAGTATGAAAATGAAAAATGTGAGCATGTACAATACTCAATACTTGGTTGGAGCTCCTTTTGCCTCAATTACTGCGTTAATGCGGCGTGGCATGGAGTCGATGAGTTTCTGGCACTGCTCAGGTGTTATGAGAGCCCAGGTTGCTCTGATAGTGGCCTTCAACTCTTCTGCGTTTTTGGGTCTGGCATTCTGCATCTTCCTTTTCACTATACCCCACAGATTTTCTATGGGGCTAAGGTCAGGGGAGTTGGCGGGCCAATTTAGAACAGAAATACCATGGTCCGTAAACCAGGCACGGGTAGATTTTGCGCTGTGTGCAGGCGCCAAGTCCTGTTGGAACTTGAAATCTCCATCTCCATAGAGCAGGTCAGCAGCAGGAAGCATGAAGTGCTCTAAAACTTGCTGGTAGACGGCTGCGTTGACCCTGGATCTCAGGAAACAGAGTGGACCGACACCAGCAGATGACATGGCACCCCAAACCATCACCCAACCATGCAAATTTTGCATTTCCTTTGGAAATCGAGGTCCCAGAGTCTGGAGGAAGACAGAAGAGGCACAGGATCCACGTTGCCTGAAGTCTAGTGTAAAGTTTCCACCATCAGTGATGGTTTGGGGTGCCATGTCATCTGCTGGTGTCGGTCCACTCTGTTTCCTGAGATCCAGGGTCAACGCAGCCGTCTACCAGCAAGTTTTAGAGCACTTCATGCTTCCTGCTGCTGACCTGCTCTATGGAGATGGAGATTTCAAGTTCCAACAGGACTTGGCGCCTGCACACAGCGCAAAATCTACCCGTGCCTGGTTTACGGACCATGGTATTTCTGTTCTAAATTGGCCCGCCAACTCCCCTGACCTTAGCCCCATAGAAAATCTGTGGGGTATTGTGAAAAGGAAGATGAAGAATGCCAGACCCAAAAACGCAGAAGAGTTGAAGGCCACTATCAGAGCAACCTGGGCTCTCATAACACCTGAGCAGTGCCAGAAACTCATCGACTCCATGCCACGCCGCATTAACGCAGTAATTGAGGCAAAAGGAGCTCCAACCAAGTATTGAGTATTGTACATGCTCACATTTTTCATTTTCATACTTTTCAGTTGGCCAACATTTCTAAAAATCCCTTTTTTGTATTAGCCTTACACAATATTCTAATTTTGTGACACACGGAATTTTGGATTTTCATTTGTTGCCACTTCAAATCATCAAAATTAAATGAAATAAACATTTGAATGCATCAGTCTGTGTGCAATGAATAAATATAATGTACAAGTTACACCTTTTGAATGCAATTACTGAAATAAATCAAGTTTTTCAAAATATTCTAATTTACTGGCTTTTACCTGTATATATAATGGATTAGATTTATATAGCGCTTTTCTAGACACTCAAAGCGTCACAGAGAAGTGAGAAGCCATCATTCATTCACACATCATGGTGGTGGTAAGCTACTTTGATAGCCACAGCTGCCCTGAGGTAGACTGACGGAAGCATGGCTGCCAGTTTGCGCCTGCCGACTGCCACCTATCATTCATCCTTCATTCACCAGCGTGAGCGGCACCGGGGGCAAGGGTGAAGTGTCCTGCCCAAGGACACAACAGCAGTGTTTTGGATGGTAAGAGGCGGGGAGCGAACCTGCAACCCTCAGGTTTCTGGCACGGCCGCTCTACCCACTACGCCATGCTGCCCCCATGACTTATTTTGAAACATTTTATGACCGAGACCTGGGACCAAACTTGAGGGAAGCCCTAAGGGTTTAAAATTGGTTTTAAAAATGTAAAATATCATAATGGCCCCCACATGCTTTCATTTTTCAGTGTGAGGCCCTCAGTGGAAAAAGTTTGGACACCCCTGAGGTGGATAGTCCTTTTTGAACAAGTATATTGCACAACAGAAGCCATGTTGTAAGGCGCAAACGGCTGAGCCAGCGTTAATAGCACTTTGTCAACAACACCCTGAGGCGCATGCAGAGGCAGATAAAGCTGCTGAATATTGACCAATCATATTACTTCAAATGCAGCGCAGTTCAAAAACAAAAACTTCTTGACTCAGCATGAATTGTGTTTATTTGCTGCTGTGGACCTCTTTGAAGACATTTCTTTGAAAAGAGGCGTTGATTTCCTGTCATAGAAATGAGAAACAATGAAGCAATGTGTCAATAAAACAAAGCATTATTGTCTTTGCAAAGCCTCTTTTGTATTGGATTTGTTTGGATTTCCCCCAATTTGTTTGTTTTTACATGTGGTCAAAAGCAGAGATGACATCTCCTTTTCTTTACTGCAGGAGAAAAAAGGCCCAAAAATCGGTGGAGAACTTCTCCTGCCGCGAGGAGAGGAACATGGCAAGTTCCTCAACAGTCTCAAGTAGATCCACTTTTCTTTTTACTGGAACACCTTCCATGCATGTGACTGTTGTTATTCATAGACTTTTTAATGCTGATCATGGAAAGAAATATATCATTGATTAAAGTAATACTTGACACATTCACTGTGTGTGTTCGTGACGTGACTTTACCACACAGGATTTCACTTTTCAAATTGTGTACTGTGTTGAGGACCCATTCATTAGTATACTCTTTTCTATTTGACCTTTGGACTCCTGCATCACTTCCTCCTATTTTCTACATGAACTCCACCAGCCCACCTCCTCATTTTGCCCGTGCTGAAGTTGAGAGTCAAAAGACAACTTTCTGTAAGTATCAGGATTTTTCTCACACATTTGCTCAACGTGCTAACTCTGTAATCAGCAGACACGTGCGTTGCAATAGAAATTCCATAACCAAATGGGGCATGCCCATATAAGTACGTTTGGCACATATTGACATCAATGCAAGCCCATTTGTCAAATGAGGGAAGAGAGCAGGCTTAGAACATTTACATGGGCATGCCCATATAAGTACGTGCCAGGCTTGTTGCTGACAGTTTGGTTTATTTGTCAGTTTGTTTATTTCCTGTCAGCGCATTTATTTTGCTTCCACTTCCTGCATGTGTCCCTGAGCGCTCGTTTCCCTCACCTGTCCCTGATTGGCAGCCTGGCACACCTGGTTGCAGTTGCCAATCAGGCCTGCCTCGCCCTCCAGTCAGGGCTCCATGATTTCCTGTGCTACGCCTGCCATCTCTGCATCCTGGGGTTCAACACCAACAACAGTCCCTGACAGTACGTTTGGTAAGTACTGACCTTTTTAATTTAGGTTTATTCCGAACATGCTTGGTAGTTGCAACTTGATACATGACAAATTGCACTTTCTGTTTACATGTCTAAAAAAAGAGTAGGAAAAAGCAGAGCTGATTAAATCCTGCCTCTTTTCCTTTTCATAACAATTACTAACACATTTGTTCACTTCCTGTTCTCCTTTTGTGCAAAATGTAAGTCTATAACAACAATTAGTGAATTAAGTATGATGGTGATGGAGCAGGTGAGGATGAACTCGATGATGGCTGAGTAAAACTGCACCAGCATCTCGGTCGGCACCTTAGGTTTCCTCAGCTGCCGCAGGAAGTACATCCTCTGCTGGGCCATCTTAATGAGGCTCCCACTTGAGGTCCTGGGTGATGGTGGTGCCCAAGAAACGGAATGAGTCCACAATGGAGACGGGGGTGGGAGAGTCAATCAGGATGAGGGGGGATGGTGGGGTTGTGACTTTCCTGAAGTCCATTATCATCTCCACTGTTTTCTGGGCGTTCAGCTCCAGGTTGTTGAGGCTGCACCAGGACGCCAGCCGGTCCACCTCTCTCCTGTAGGCGGTCTCATCGCCATCCGAGATGAGCCCGATGAGGGTGGTGTCGTCTGCAAACTTTTGGTGGTAGCGGGGGTGTATATTGTAACCCAGAAGAGTTAGGGATGCAAGGGATTCTGGGTATTTGTTCTGTTGTGTTTATGTTGTGCGGATGTTCTCCCAAAATGTGTTTGTCATTCTTGTTTGGTGTGGGTTCACAGTGTGGCGCATATTTGTAACAGTGTTAAACTTGTTTATACGGCCACCCACAGTGTGACCTGTATGGCTGTTGATCAAGTATGCCTTGCAGTCACTTTCTGTGAATGCAGAAACCGCATACAACATGTGACTGGGCCGGCACGCTGTTGTAGAGGACGCTAAAGGCAGTGCCTTTAAGGCACGTCCTCAATATTGTTGTCTGGGTGAAAATCGGGGGAATGGTTGCCCAGGGAGATTTTGGGGGGGCACTGAAATTCGGGAGTCTCCCAAAAATTCGGGAGGGTTGGCAAGTATGCTTGAAGGTAGAAAAGCTATACAAGTATAACCTATTTACCATTTATATAGTAGATGTAGGGCAGCACGGTGGAAGAGGGGTTAGTGTGTCTGCCTCACAATACGAAGGTCCTGAGTAGTCCTGAGTTCAATCCCGGGCTCGGGATCTTTCTGTGTGGAGTTTGCATGTTCTCCCCGTGACTGCGTGGGTTCCCTCCGGGTACTCCGACTTCCTCCCACTTCCAAAGACATGCACCTGGGGATAGGCCCCTCCCACCTCCAAAGACATGCACCTGGGGATAGGTTGATTGGCAACACTAAATGGTCCCTAGTGTGTGAATGTGAGTGTGAATGTTGTCTGTCTATCTGTGTTGAGGTGTTGACTTGTCCAGGGTGTACCCCGCTTTCCGCCCGATTGTAGCTGAGATAGGCTCCAGCGACCCCAAAGGGAATAAGCGGTAGAAAATGGATGGATGGATAGTAAATGTAGATGATCTATATCTGCTGTACACATTTACTTTACAACATTTTTTTGTATTTGACTTTATTAAATGTATTTATATTATCATTTGGTGCAGCCGGGCCGGAGCAGGAGGGGATAGAAAGAGAAAAAAAAGGAAGACAGAGGGGGAAATTGTGGGGACAAGAGGGGGATTAGACAGAGAGACAACAACAGGACAACATCAACAAATATGATAGTAAAAGTGATAGCAAATAAGCAGTTAGTGAAATAAATAATAATACAGAAATGACAATGAATATTATTACACTACAAATGGATCAATACAAATACCAATAGAAATATCACTATTGATAATGAATAATAACAATAATTACCTCTATTATCAACAATATAATTGTTCAGATGCAACAATACATATATGTCATGATAACTAGAAATACCAAAGAAAGAGAAGTTTATAACATCCACAGAGTTCAGTGAGCAGGTTGTGTTAAGTTTATTTGCACTGTGAGTGGAAACCATTGTTTGGATTTAAAGTTAGTCCCAATGATTGTCACTCACACATTGGGTGTGGTGAAATGATTTTCTGCATTTGACCCATCCCCATGTTCACCCCCTGGGAGGTGAGAGGAGCAGTGAGCAGCAGCGGGGGCCACGCTCGGGAATCATTTTGGTGATTTAACCCCCAATTCCAAGCAGGGAGGTAATGGCTCCCATTTTTATAGTCTTTGGTATGACCAGTCTCAGGGCGGACACTCTAACCACAAGGCCACTGAGCTGGTCATTAGGCCATATATACAAATTATGAGCTAGTTTACATTTCAAAATAAAGTAAAGTTAAAGTAGCAATGATAGTCATACACACACACTAGGTGTGGTGAAATGTGTCCTCTGCATTTGACCCATCCCCTTGTTCACCCCCTGGGAGGTGAGGGGAGCAGTGGGCAGCAGTGGTGGCTGCACCTAGGAAAAGGCAATCTTTAGCCTGGATTACTGACATTGTCCACTAAGTTGTAGCAGTCATTAACTTTTCTTTCAAATGAATTTGGATGTACCCTTTGGAGAGAATCCTCATGAAAGGTGTGATGTGTGAGGGGCCACATCATGAAGAAGTCAGCTCATGCACTTGACTGTTTCTCCAGAAGAAGTGGAAGATATTTGAGTCCAGATGTTGGACATCTTAGGCAGGACTTTTGGCAATTGTCAGCAAATACTTTCCTCCTGATGACTTCTGCAGATCAATTCTTCTTGTCTCATATTCCACAGCAGCCCTTCTATTTTCCATTCTCCACCATGCTGACGTGTGTCAAGTGCTGCCTTCGCTGGCAATAACAAGTGCCTTCTGAATTCATGCCTTCAACTTTTATTGCACTTGCATTCTAGTTGCATGGAAGAAAAAAAGAGTTGAAGCAAAAGGTTTTCCTTTATTTACAATTGACTTCACCAGTATTCGCTGCACAATACAAGTGTCCGTAAACATTTGAAGCCGTATGGAAATGTAAGTTTAGTTTAAAAATGTCGGTGTGGAAGCCTCACTAGTGGAACCAGTGGTATCGGGGATAACGGCCATCGTAGTGATACTCCCGAATCTGCTCGTTTGTCTCCCTCGTTCTTTCAGTTTGCTCTGTGGATTTAAAAAAGGTCAACATTTGTACATAGAGACATATTATTACAGTATATTGTTTAAAACAATAGTAATACATCTTTTAATGTTGTAGGTATGTACATACTATGTATGTGTATATACAGTACACGCCATAAGTTTGGACATACTTTCTCCTCATTCAATGTTTATTTTCATGACTATTTCCATTGTAGATTGTCACATCAAAACTATGAATGAACACATGTGGAGTTATGTACTTAACAAAAAAAAGGTGAAATAACTGAAAACATGTTTTATATTCTAGTTCCTTCAAAATAGCCACCCTTTGCTCTGATTACTTTATCGCACACTCTTGGCATTCTCTCCATGAGCTTCAAGAAGTAGTCACCTGAAATGGTTTTCACCTCACAGGTGTCATAGTTTTGATGTGACAATCTACAATGTAAATAGTCATGAAAATAAAGAAAACGCACTGAAATGAGAAGGTGTGTCCAAGCTTTTGGCCTGTACTGTATATGTATGTATATGTACAGTATATACCTACATGAGACACTTGTGATTAAGGGCTATCTAAATAAGGCGGGGCCTCACCTGTCATCATGGAAAGAAAAAAAATTTAAAAAGAAAAAAATATATATTAAATTGTCAAATGTATCCAGTGATTATACTATAAAGTTATTTTCCATTTAACTTCACCAGTTTTAGATTATTTTTATTCAAAATCGCTGAATTTTCGCATTTGCCGTTCAAATACTGAGAAGAGACGGTGCGGTGAACAGCAGCCAGTCGAGGCACGTCACTCAGTGCCTCAACATGGATTGCGCAATGACTCGGCTAACTGCTGGCCTGCTGTGCAGTGAAACTGTATTGCTATATGAACTATATTATACATTTCCATAGTTTAGTTAGCTGTGGTATATAATGTACAGTGTATTTTGTCAACAACTGTATGTGTGTAAAGTATTTCTTGTGCTGAGCGATCATAAAACGGCTGCAAAAGACGCACTGGCTGAGGCTCCAGTAGCCACGCCTCCTGCACCCCCGCCGTAGAATGCACGGCAACCCCTGATGGGAGTGTTCTATCAACTAAAGCCCACACTTAAACTTTCCACGTGCAAGATTGAATCTATTTAAAAACGTTATTTCATAAGAAGCCAAAAAGTGCAAAAACAATAATGTTGGTGTTGGAGGAGTTGCGAATGACTGCTGGGCCACTACATTAGGTACACCTGCAGACTGCAGGTGTATCTAATTCACAACTCCTCCAACACGAACATTATTGTTTTTGCACTTTTTGGCTTCTTATTAAATAACTTTTGTAACCTATTTTTATGGGCTTTCCTCTTTGTGATGTTAAGTTCCTGTTATGCGCTGTTATACAGTATATGCCTTGAGCTCTTATTTTGAAGGCGCTAAGAGCGGAATTTTGACACGTTGGAGTGGAGCAGAAGTTTTAGAAAGAAGGTAAATAAAGTGGTCCTCGTGTAAACTGGAGCCTCCGTGTTTGTTATTTTGTAGTTTCATACAGTATAGGCGACATTTATAAACCCTCGGTTACACTTTTTTAAATAGATTCAATCTTGCACGTGGAAAGTTTAAGTGAGGGCTTTAGTTGATATAACACTCCCGTCAGAGGATTCATTAATCAGCACAAAAGCGGCGCATTTATAAATAAAGGTAAGACCATAACGTTTTTTTATTAAATGTGCTTTTTTGTGTGCTACAGTTTGTATGTGTAAAGTTAAAGTTAAGTTAAAGTACCAATGATTGTCACACACACACTAGGTGTGGTGAAATTTGTCCTCTGCATTTGACCCATCCCCTTGTTCACCCCCTGGGAGGTGAGGGGAGCGGAGCAGTGGGCAGCAGCGGCGGCTCCGCGCCCGGGAATATTTTTTGGTGATTTAATAACCCCCAAGTCCAAGCCTTGATGCTGAGTGCCAAGCAGGGAAGAATGCTGGTATGATATTTTAAACATAACCCGTTAACTGCTGCCAATCAAATGGTGAATAAGATACTCTTTAGGGTTCATATGTTTGTAAATCTGACTGTGATGAAGTCAGTGCCTCACCAGCCATCAACCTCACCGCACGTCACTGATATATATATATATATATATATATATATATATATATATATATATATATATATATATATATATATATATATATACAGTATGTGTGTGTATATATGTATATATATATATATATATATATATGTATGTATATGTGTGTATACACATATATATATATATGTGTGTGTGTGTATATATGTATGTGCGTGTATATATATATATATATATATATGTATTTACGTGTATATATGTGTGTATATGTCTGTATGTATGTATATATATATATATATATATAGTATGTGTATGTGTATATATATACATAATTGTTGTGTGTATGTATATGTTGTATAAGTATAAATAAAGTACCACTTTTTCTTTACATTAAAGTGGCAGCTCAGTTGCCAGAATAAAAGAACAAACAATGGTACACGGTAAATTTCACAGTAAAATTTATGCGACTACGTTGTTTTTTTCCGTAAAAAAAACGTGGTACTGTTTTTCTATTTAAAGTTGAAGTTAAAGTAGCAATGATTGTCACACACACACTATGTGTGGTGAAATGATTCTCTGCATTTGACCCATCACCCTTGATCACCCCCCTTAGGTTGTAAAAAAAAATCCTCCGTATTTTACAATAAAATTCTGGTGACTTGAGTTGCCAGTTTGAGTGTAAAATCTACAGAGTACATCAACTTCCTCGATTATTTGCTGTTAACTGCAATGTGGGCCTCATTGAACATGAATTGACACCTGATGCAATTAGAGTGGTTTGTGCATTTTAATGAGCTATTACAACACGAGGATAAAAGTTTTTCATACCATCGCGGTCCTCTTCGGCGTAGTTCTCGTACTTGTTGCGTCGATCCTCGTTGTATTCCCTCCAGCGCTCTGTGTTGGCCCGCTGGACCTTCTGCTCCGCTATGGAGAGCAGGTGCAAGCACACACCTGGTCAGCCATGTACCTCACACCAACTTTTTACCCTGGGGGCCGTATTGGGCTAAACAAATATTTAGTAGAGGGCCCAAAGCTGACTGTAGGTAAAGTAACTATGTGTACATATCATTATTATTATTATTATGTGTACATATCATATTATTATTATTATTATTATGTGTACATAACAAATTATTATTATTATATGTACATATATTATTATTATTATTATTATGTGTACATATCATATTATTATTATTATTATGTGTACATATCATATTATTATTATGTGTACATATATTATTATGTGTACATATCATATTATTATTATTATTATGTGTACATATATTATTATGTGTACATATCATATTATTATTATTATTATGTGTACATATATTATTATTTGTACATATCATATTATTATTATGTGTACATAACAAATTATTATTATTATTATGTGTACATATAATATTATTATTATTATTATGTGTACATATCATATTATTATCATGGAATTCATATCATTAGATATTAAGAGTATGTGAAAGTCCTACCTTGTTTACTTCAGTGACAACCTCCTTAAAGTTTTGTCATCAATCAGGAACATCAAGCAGCTAAAATGTGCCAAACATGGATAAGTGTGGAGAGAGTGTTTTGCAATTTTCCCATCATGCATTGTAATAGATTTAAAAGGGTGTACTTCAGAATTGTTTTAATGGTGCATGGACGTTTTTTTTTATAATATCTGCAAATTGTGTTATGTGTGTGTGAGCATGTCTGTTGGCATTTTGTGTTGGTTCAATTTCTTTCTTTTTTTGTTGCACCATGACTAGGGAAGGTTGTTTGCATTGGATCATATAGGTAAATGCTGCTATTCATGGCTTGATAAATGGCCATTTGACCTGAAATACTCGCATTGTCCACAAGATAGACAAAGAATTAGCATATGAATGACTTTTCAAAATGAATTGCAGTTAGATTTCTACAAACCCCGTTTCCATATGAGTTGGGAAATTGTGTTAGATGTAAATATAAACGGAATACAATGATTTGCAAATCATTTTCAACCCATATTCAGTTGAATATGCTACAAAGACAACATATTTGATGTTCAAACTGATAAACTTTTTTTTTCATTAATGATATAGAGGTACACCCCTTTGTCCACAACTGCGTGAGCAAATAGTCAAACAGTTTAAGAACAACATTTCTCAAAGTGCAATTGCAAGAAATTTAGGGATTTCAACATCTACGCTCCATAATATCATCAAAAGGTTCAGAGAATCTGGAGAAATCACTACACGTAAGCGGCATGGCCGGAAACCAACATTGAATGACCGTGACATCAATCTCTAAAGGATATCACCACATGGGCTCAGGAACACTTCAGAAAACCACTGTCACTAAATACAGTTGGTCGCTACATCTGTAAGTGCAAGTTAAAGCTCTACTATTCAAAGCGAAAGCCATTTATCAATAACATCCAGAAACGCCGCCGGCTTCTCAGGGCCCGAGCTCATGAAAGATGGACTCATGCAAAGTGGAAAAGTGTTCTGTGGTCTGACGAGTCCACATTTCAAATTGTTTTTGGAAATGTTTCGACATCGTGTCATCCGGACCAAAGGGGAAGCAAACCATCCAGACTGTTATCGACGCAAAGTTGAAAAGCCAGCATCTGTGATGGTATGGGGGTGCATTAGTGCCCAAGGCATGGGTAACTTACACATCTGTAATGCTGAAAGGTACATACAGGTTTTGGAACAACATATGCTGCCATCTAAGCGCCGTCTTTTTCATGGACGCCCCTGCTTATTTCAGCAAGACAATGCCAAGCCACATTCAGCACGTGTTACAACAGCGTGGCTTCGTAAAAAAAGAGTGCGGGTACTTTCCTGGCCCGCCTGCAGGCCAGACCTGTCTCCCATCGAAAATGTGTGGTGCATTATGAAGCGTAAAATACGACAGCGGAGACCCCGGACTGTTGAACGACTGAAGCTCTACATAAAACAAGAATGGGAAAGAATTCCACTTTCAAAGCTTCAACAATTAGTTTCCTCAGTTCCCAATCGTTTATTGAGTGTTGTTAAAAGAAAAGGTGATGTAACACAGTGGTGAACATGCCCTTTCCCAACTTCTTTGACACGTGTTGCAGCCATGAAATTTTAAGTTAATTATTATTTGCAAAAAAAATAAATAAAGTTTATGAGTTTGAACATCAAATATGTTGTCTTTGTAGCATATTCAACTGAATATGGCTTGAAAAGGATTTGCAAATCATTGTATTCCGTTTATATTTACATATAACACAATTTCCCAACTCATGGAAATGGGGTTTGTAATTAAAGTCATGACATCTTGTGGGCCAAACTGAATTTCTGACAGCCCTGCACTTGAAGGCCACTTCCTTGCTCCACACGACCCTGCGCCTCCTTCTGCACATGCTCCACCTGATTAACTTAGCAGCCACCCTGAACATGCTCACTTTGCCAGACACTTTCCCTCTGTCTTCTAGGATGGTAACTCACCCAGCTGATCATAGTAACTACCCAGCTGATCGTAGTAACTCACCTAGTAACTCACCCACCTGATCATAGTAACTCACCCAGCTGATCATGGTAACTACCCAGCTGATCGTAGTAACTCACCTAGTAACTCACCCAGCTGATCATAGTAACTCACCCAGCTGATCGTAGTAACTCACCTAGTAACTCACCCAGCTGATCATAGTAACTACCCAGCTGATCATAGTAACTCACCTAGTAACTCACCCAGCTGATCATAGTAACTCACCCAGCTGATCATGGTAACTACCCAGCTGATCGTAGTAACTCACCTAGTAACTCACCCAGCTGATCATAGTAACTACCCAGCTGATCGTAGTAACTCACCCAGCTGATCATAGTAACTCACCCAGCTGATCATAGTAACTCACCCAGCTGATCATAGTAACTACCCAGCTGATCGTAGTAACTCACCCAGCTGATAATAGTAACTCACCCAGCTGTCGGTAGTAACTCACCTAGCTGTTGGTAGTAACACACTGAGCTGTCGGTAGTAACTCACCTAGCTGTCGGTAGTAACACACCGAGCTGTCGGTAGTAACCCACCCAGCTGTTGGTAGTAACTCACCTAGCTGTCGGTAGTAACACACCGAGCTGTCGGTAGTAACTCACCCAGCTGATCATAGTAACTTACCCAGCTGTCGGTAGTAACTCACCTAGCTGTCGGTGGTAACTCACCCAGCTGTCGGTAGTAACTCACCCAGCTGATCATAGTAACTTACCCAGCTGTCGGTAGTAACTCACCCAGCTGATCATAGTAACTCACCCAGCTGTCGGTAGTAACACACCGAGCTGTCGGTAGTAACTCACCCAGCTGTCGGTAGTAACACACCGAGCTGTCGGTAGTAACTCACCCAGCTGATCATAGTAACTTACCCAGCTGTCGGTAGTAACTCACCTAGCTGTCGGTGGTAACTCACCCAGCTGTCGGTAGTAACTCACCTAGCTGTCGGTAGTAACACACCGAGCTGTCGGTAGTAACTCACCCAGCTGATCATAGTAACTTACCCAGCTGTCGGTAGTAACTCACCTAGCTGTCGGTGGTAACTCACCCAGCTGTCGGTAGTAACTCACCTAGCTGTCGGTAGTAACACACCGAGCTGTCGGTAGTAACTCACCCAGCTGATCATAGTAACTTACCCAGCTGTCGGTAGTAACTCACCTAGCTGTCGGTAGTAACTCACCCAGCTGATCATAGTAACTCACCCAGCTGTCGGTAGTAACACACCGAGCTGTCGGTAGTAACTCACCCAGCTGTTCGTAGTAGCTCACGGAGCGGCGACTGCGGCGTTTGAAAAAGTTGTCGGCGTCGGCCTCAGGCATGAAGACCCTGCGAGCGCCCTCTGCAAAGGTCAGAGGTTAAAAGGCAGCCGAGGTAATATTTCCATGGTGTTTCCGCACCTTTGGTGTCAGCTGACTTGGAGTCATCCCGCACTGCTGCACCGTCAGCAAGACTAGAAACTGATCAGAAAGTGATGAAGATGATGTCAGTGGAGCAGGAGGGCACTCACCACTGAGGAGGGCAGTGGACACACCCAGGAGCAGGAGGGCACTCACCACTGAGGAGGGCAGCCAGGAAGACCAGAGCCAAGAGTCTGGGAGTCCAGGACATGTTGCACAGAGGAGAGTGGACTGCACTTTTCTGCCACGGACCAAACAAAGTAGGTGTGCATCAACACATTGGGAGGAGAGAGAGTCCGAGTGAGGAGGGAGGGGCCTCTTTCTTTACACCAGCAAATATATCATTTTGATCTTTTATTGACACACAAATCATTGATTGACACTTCTTATCATTTTCTACTTTTCCCCTCCAATAAACATTCATAGACCATCTCCATCAGGGGCTTTTCTCACCTGTTTGGAAACAAATGTCCATCCATTTTCTACCGCTTGTCCCTTTTGGGGGTGCTGGAGCCTATCTCAGCTCCATCCGGGTGCAAGGCGGGGTACACCCTGGACAAGTCACCACCTCATCACAGGGCCAACACAGATAGACAACATTATACAGAATATTACATGTGTCTGAATGGAGAAGCGTGTTGACATGAGAAGTGAATGGTCACCCCAGGAATGAAATCATTAAGTGCCCAACCATTCACACCCTTAATATTAATGTGTGAGGTCAACCATTCACACCCTTAATATTAATGTGTGAGGTCAACCATTCACACATTAATATTAATGTGTGAGGTCAACCATTCACACCCTTAATATTAATGTGTGAGGTCAACCATTCACACATTAATATTAATGTGTGAGGTCAACCATTCACACCCTTAATATTAATGTGTGAGGTCAACCATTCACACATTAATATTAATGTGTGAGGTCAACCATTCACACCCTTAATATTAATGTGTGAGGTCAACCATTCACACATTAATATTAATGTGTGAGGTCAACCATTCACACCCTTAATATTAATGTGTGAGGTCAACCATTCACACCATTAATATTAATGTGTGAGGTCAACCATTCACACCATTAATATTAATGTGTGAGGTCAACCATTCACACCCTTAATA
Source organism: Nerophis lumbriciformis (assembly GCF_033978685.3). NCBI lineage: Eukaryota > Metazoa > Chordata > Actinopteri > Syngnathiformes > Syngnathidae > Nerophis > Nerophis lumbriciformis. The sequence continues at coordinate 6,967,405 of NC_084552.2, read as the reverse complement.
TTAATGTGTGAGGTCAACCATTCACACCCTTAATATTAATGTGTGAGGTCAACCATTCACACCCTTAATATTAATGTGTGAGGTCAACCATTCACACCCTTAATATTAATGTGTGAGGTCAACCATTCACACCCTTAATATTAATGTGTGAGGTCAACCATTCACACATTAATATTAATGTGTGAGGTCAACCATTCACACCCTTAATATTAATGTGTGAGGTCAACCATTCACACATTAATATTAATGTGTGAGGTCAACCATTCACACCCTTAATATTAATGTGTGAGGTCAACCATTCACACATTAATATTAATGTGTGAGGTCAACCATTCACACCCTTAATATTAATGTGTGAGGTCAACCATTCACACATTAATATTAATGTGTGAGGTCAACCATTCACACCCTTAATATTAATGTGTGAGGTCAACCATTCACACCATTAATATTAATGTGTGAGGTCAACCATTCACACCATTAATATTAATGTGTGAGGTCAACCATTCACACCCTTAATATTAATGTGTGAGGTCAACCATTCACACCCTTAATATTAATGTGTGAGGTCAACCATTCACACCCTTAATATTAATGTGTGAGGTCAACCATTCACACCCTTAATATTAATGTGTGAGGTCAACCATTCACACCCTTAATATTAATGTGTGAGGTCAACCATTCACACCCTTAATATTAATGTGTGAGGTCAACCATTCACACCCTTAATATTAATGTGTGAGGTCAACCATTCACACCCTTAATATTAATGTGTGAGGTCAACCATTCACACCCTTAATATTAATGTGTGAGGTCAACCATTCACACCCTTAATATTAATGTGTGAGGTCAACCATTCACACCCTTAATATTAATGTGTGAGGTCAACCATTCACACCCTTAATATTAATGTGTGAGGTCAACCATTCACACCCTTAATATTAATGTGTGAGGTCAACCATTCACACCCTTAATATTAATGTGTGAGGTCAACCATTCACACCCTTAATATTAATGTGTGAGGTCAACCATTCACACCCTTAATATTAATGTGTGAGGTCAACCATTCACACCCTTAATATTAATGTGTGAGGTCAACCATTCACACCCTTAATATTAATGTGTGAGGTCAACCATTCACACATTAATATTAATGTGTGAGGTCAACCATTCACACCCTTAATATTAATGTGTGAGGTCAACCATTCACATCCTTAATATTAATGTGTGAGGTCAACCATTCACACCCTTAATATTAATGTGTGAGGTCAACCATTCACACCCTTAATATTAATGTGTGAGGTCAACCATTCACACCATTAATATTAATGTGTGAGGTCAACCATTCACACCCTTAATATTAATGTGTGAGGTCAACCATTCACACCCTTAATATTAATGTGTGAGGTCAACCATTCACACCCTTAATATTAATGTGTGAGGTCAACCATTCACACCCTTAATATTAATGTGTGAGGTCAACCATTCACACCCTCAATATTAATGTGTGAGGTCAACCATTCACACCCTTAATATTAATGTGTGAGGTCAACCATTCACATCCTTAATATTAATGTGTGAGGTCAACCATTCACACCCTTAATATTAATGTGTGAGGTCAACCATTCACACCCTTAATATTAATGTGTGAGGTCAACCATTCACACCCTTAATATTAATGTGTGAGGTCAACCATTCACACCCTTAATATTAATGTGTGAGGTCAACCATTCACACCCTTAATATTAATGTGTGAGGTCAACCATTCACACCCTTAATATTAATGTGTGAGGTCAACCATTCACACCATTAATATTAATGTGTGAGGTCAACCATTCACACCCTTAATATTAATGTGTGAGGTCAACCATTCACACCCTTAATATTAATGTGTGAGGTCAACCATTCACACCCTTAATATTAATGTGTGAGGTCAACCATTCACACCCTTAATATTAATGTGTGAGGTCAACCATTCACATCCTTAATATTAATGTGTGAGGTCAACCATTCACACCCTTAATATTAATGTGTGAGGTCAACCATTCACACATTAATATTAATGTGTGAGGTCAACCATTCACACCCTTAATATTAATGTGTGAGGTCAACCATTCACACCATTAATATTAATGTGTGAGGTCAACCATTCACACCATTAATATTAATGTGTGAGGTCAACCATTCACACCCTTAATATTAATGTGTGAGGTCAACCATTCACACCCTTAATATTAATGTGTGAGGTCAACCATTCACACCCTTAATATTAATGTGTGAGGTCAACCATTCACACCCTTAATATTAATGTGTGAGGTCAACCATTCACACCCTTAATATTAATGTGTGAGGTCAACCATTCACACCCTTAATATTAATGTGTGAGGTCAACCATTCACACCCTTAATATTAATGTGTGAGGTCAACCATTCACACCCTTAATATTAATGTGTGAGGTCAACCATTCACACCCTTAATATTAATGTGTGAGGTCAACCATTCACACCCTTAATATTAATGTGTGAGGTCAACCATTCACACCCTTAATATTAATGTGTGAGGTCAACCATTCACACCCTTAATATTAATGTGTGAGGTCAACCATTCACACCCTTAATATTAATGTGTGAGGTCAACCATTCACACCCTTAATATTAATGTGTGAGGTCAACCATTCACACCCTTAATATTAATGTGTGAGGTCAACCATTCACACCCTTAATATTAATGTGTGAGGTCAACCATTCACACCCTTAATATTAATGTGTGAGGTCAACCATTCACACCCTTAATATTAATGTGTGAGGTCAACCATTCACACATTAATATTAATGTGTGAGGTCAACCATTCACACCCTTAATATTAATGTGTGAGGTCAACCATTCACATCCTTAATATTAATGTGTGAGGTCAACCATTCACACCCTTAATATTAATGTGTGAGGTCAACCATTCACACCCTTAATATTAATGTGTGAGGTCAACCATTCACACCATTAATATTAATGTGTGAGGTCAACCATTCACACCCTTAATATTAATGTGTGAGGTCAACCATTCACACCCTTAATATTAATGTGTGAGGTCAACCATTCACACCCTTAATATTAATGTGTGAGGTCAACCATTCACACCCTTAATATTAATGTGTGAGGTCAACCATTCACACCCTCAATATTAATGTGTGAGGTCAACCATTCACACCCTTAATATTAATGTGTGAGGTCAACCATTCACATCCTTAATATTAATGTGTGAGGTCAACCATTCACACCCTTAATATTAATGTGTGAGGTCAACCATTCACACCCTTAATATTAATGTGTGAGGTCAACCATTCACACCCTTAATATTAATGTGTGAGGTCAACCATTCACACCCTTAATATTAATGTGTGAGGTCAACCATTCACACCCTTAATATTAATGTGTGAGGTCAACCATTCACACCCTTAATATTAATGTGTGAGGTCAACCATTCACACCATTAATATTAATGTGTGAGGTCAACCATTCACACCCTTAATATTAATGTGTGAGGTCAACCATTCACACCCTTAATATTAATGTGTGAGGTCAACCATTCACACCCTTAATATTAATGTGTGAGGTCAACCATTCACACATTAATATTAATGTGTGAGGTCAACCATTCACACCCTTAATATTAATGTGTGAGGTCAACCATTCACACCCTTAATATTAATGTGTGAGGTCAACCATTCACACCCTTAATATTAATGTGTGAGGTCAACCATTCACACCCTTAATATTAATGTGTGAGGTCAACCATTCACACCCTTAATATTAATGTGTGAGGTCAACCATTCACACCCTTAATATTAATGTGTGAGGTCAACCATTCACACCCTTAATATTAATGTGTGAGGTCAACCATTCACACCCTTAATATTAATGTGTGAGGTCAACCATTCACACCCTTAATATTAATGTGTGAGGTCAACCATTCACACCCTTAATATTAATGTGTGAGGTCAACCATTCACACCCTTAATATTAATGTGTGAGGTCAACCATTCACACCCTTAATATTAATGTGTGAGGTCAACCATTCACACCCTTAATATTAATGTGTGAGGTCAACCATTCACACCCTTAATATTAATGTGTGAGGTCAACCATTCACATCCTTAATATTAATGTGTGAGGTCAACCATTCACACATTAATATTAATGTGTGAGGTCAACCATTCACACCCTTAATATTAATGTGTGAGGTCAACCATTCACACCCTTAATATTAATGTGTGAGGTCAACCATTCAAACCCTTAATATAAATGTGTGAGGTCAACCATTCACACCCTTAATATTAATGTGTGAGGTCAACCATTCACACCCTTAATATTAATGTGTGAGGTCAACCATTCACACCCTTAATATTAATGTGTGAGGTCAACCATTCACACCATTAATATTAATGTGTGAGGTCAACCATTCACACCCTTAATATTAATGTGTGAGGTCAACCATTCACACCCTTAATATTAATGTGTGAGGTCAACCATTCACACCCTTAATATTAATGTGTGAGGTCAACCATTCACACCCTTAATATTAATGTGTGAGGTCAACCATTCACACCATTAATATTAATGTGTGAGGTCAACCATTCACACCCTTAATATTAATGTGTGAGGTCAACCATTCACACCCTTAATATTAATGTGTGAGGTCAACCATTCACACCCTTAATATTAATGTGTGAGGTCAACCATTCACACCATTAATATTAATGTGTGAGGTCAACCATTCACACCCTTAATATTAATGTGTGAGGTCAACCATTCACACCCTTAATATTAATGTGTGAGGTCAACCATTCACACCCTTAATATTAATGTGTGAGGTCAACCATTCACACCCTTAATATTAATGTGTGAGGTCAACCATTCACACCCTTAATATTAATGTGTGAGGTCAACCATTCACACCCTCAATATTAATGTGTGAGGTCAACCATTCACACCCTTAATATTAATGTGTGAGGTCAACCATTCACACCCTTAATATTAATGTGTGAGGTCAACCATTCACACCATTAATATTAATGTGTGAGGTCAACCATTCACACCCTTAATATTAATGTGTGAGGTCAACCATTCACACTCTTAATATTAATGTGTGAGGTCAACCATTCACACCCTTAATATTAATGTGTGAGGTCAACCATTCACACCCTTAATATTAATGTGTGAGGTCAACCATTCACACATTAATATTAATGTGTGAGGTCAACCATTCACACCCTTAATATTAATGTGTGAGGTCAACCATTCACATCCTTAATATTAATGTGTGAGGTCAACCATTCACACCCTTAATATTAATGTGTGAGGTAGAGATGCGCGGTTTGCGGACACAACCGCGGAGTCCGCGGATTATCCACGGATCGGGCGGATGAAATTAAAAAAAAAAAGATTTTATCCGCGCGCGGGTCGGGTCGGGTGGATTAATTAGATATATTTATTTTTTTATTTTTTTTGCGGGTGGCAGTTAAACCAATTGGGAAATATATATACATAGTTAAATGTTGTTACCCACATACGAAAAACGAGCAGGCACCTGCAGCATATGCCACAACAGAAGAAGAAAAAAAAAAGAGATGGACACTTTTACGGAGCGGAGAAGGGACGCCTCGCCGGGGTCCGGGACCGAGGCCCCTTCCCCCGAGAGGGCCCCACCGGGAGCCGTAGCTGAGGCGATCCGCGAGAAGGGCCCGACGCACGTCCAGGGTCACTACCGCGCCCACCGCACCGACACCCCGCCTCGTCCGCCTTCGCCGCGGCCGGCGTCACGCGCAGCAGGTAAGCAGCTTACCTGCCCGCCACCCCCGTGGCCGGGGGCTCGTAACAGGGGTCACTCCGCGCGCTCCGCCCGCGCAGCTTACCTGCCCGCCACCCCTGTTGCCGGGGGCGCGTAACAGGGGTCACTCCGCGCGCAGTGCGCTCACGAAAGGGGTGGGGCTCACCCTGGTTGATATAGAGAGCAGGACGGTGGCCATGGAAGTCGGAACCCGCTAAGGAGTGTGTAACAACCCACCTGCCGAATCAACTAGCCCTGAAAATGGATGGCGCTGGAGCGTCGGGCCCATATACCCGGCCGTCGCCGGCAGCGAGATGCGCTTGGAGGTGCGCTCAGCGCGGCTCCCATATGATTGCGCACTGGTGTGCGTCTGGGTCGTGACAGCGTGGCACGCGAAAGTCTGTGCTGCATTGGATCAGTCTCCTTTCTTTAACAGGCAAAAGCTTTATAACCTCAGTGAGGTTATAAAGCTTGCGCACCAAACACGAAGCAAGGCCATGGTGCAGGAGAACAAAGGACTTCTTTCATTTAAGGTTTGTGATAAACCATCAAACTCATTCGTTAAAAGGACTCTATAGTAATATGAAGCGAATTTTTCTGGACATTATCATGCAAGAAAAGTTTATTTTTGGGACCGCGATCACCGCGTAATGATTTTTAAAGGTTGCATTACAAACATTTAACTGTCCCATGTGATCAGCCAGTGCGATTGGAAATCCATGCTCAATTATTGCCTCCGTAAATAAAACTTCGGCATTTATCACATCCAAAGAATCTGTTTGGGCGACGAAAAACGTTGAAAGTTTTCCACTTGTATCGCTAGCAACGGCATTAGACTTGTGTTTTTTTGTCCCAACGTGGTCTTTTACATCGCTAATTCCTCCGTGTCCGATCGAAAAATCTTGTCTGCACAAGGTGCAATTCGCGTAGTTTTCACCCTTTTTTTTTTTTTGAATTAATGAAAAACCCGGAATAGGTTGATGAAAACCGTACGAATTACGGGAAAACCGGAGTAGTTGGCAGGCTCACTAATGCCTTGCATCATCTATATTAGATCGGGCGGATGGCGGGCGGGTGCAGTTCTGATCAAACGTTACATCGGGTGGATGGCGGATGGTTGACGACTTTCTGACGCGGTTGCGGATGAAATAAATTGCCTATCCGCGCATCTCTAGTGTGAGGTCAACCATTCACACCCTTAATATTAATGTGTGAGGTCAACCATTCACACCCTTAATATAAATGTGTGAGGTCAACCGTTCACACCCTTAATATAAATGTGTGAGGTCAACCATTCACACCCTTAATATTAATGTGTGAGGTCAACCATTCACACCCTTAATATTAATGTGTGAGGTCAACCATTCACACCCTTAATATTAATGTGTGAGGTCAGGGGTCAAACAGGGCATCGAGAAGGTATTTACATCACTTTTTCTACATTTTGTTTTATGTATGTATGTGTATTCCATATATACACATATACGTGTATATATATACACATATATATATATATACATATGCATATATATATACATATGCATATATATATACATATGCATATATATATACATACGCATATATATATACACACGCATATATATATATATATATATACATATATATAAATGTATATATATATGTGTATATGTATATATATGTGTGTGTACATGTATATATATATATGTGTATATATATGTATATGTGTGTCTATATATATATGTGTATATGTGTATATATATATATATATATATGTGTGTATATATATGTGTATATATATGTGTATATATATGTATGTATATATGCATATATATGTATATATATATGTATGTGTATATATATGTGTCTATGTATATATGTGTATAAGTATATATGTGTGTATGTATATATATATATGTATGTGTGGGAAAAAAATCACAAGACTATTTCATCTCTACAGGCCTGTTTCATGAGGGGGGGTACATATATGTATATATATATAGGTGTATATATGTGTGTGTATATATATATATATATGTATGTGTGTATATATATATATATATATATATATGTGTGTGTATATATATATGTATATATATATATATGTATGTGTATATGTATATATATATGTGTGTGTATGTGTATATGTATATATATGTATGTATGTATATATGATGGGAGGATGATGGGGGGGGTCCTCTCCAAGGTTTCTCATAGTCATTCACATCAACGTCCCACTGGGGTGAGTTTTTCCTTGCCCTTATGTGGGCTCTGTACCGAGGATGTCGTTGTGGCTTGTGCAGCCCTTTGAGACACTTTTGATTTAGGTCTATATAAATAAACATTGCTTGATTGATATATACGTATATATATGTATGTATGTATGTAGATGTGTATATATACAGTGGTGGTCAAAAGTGTACATAGACTTGTAAAGAACATCATGTCATGGCTGTCTTGACTTTCCAATCATTTCTACAACTCTTATTTTTGTGATGTAGTGATTGGAGCACATACTTGTTGCTCACAAAAAACATTCATGAAGTTTGCTTCTTTTATGAATTTATTATGGCTCTACTGAAAATGTGGTGGTCAAAAGTATACATACAGCAATGTTAATATTTGCTTACATGTCCCTTGGCAAGTTGACCTGCAATAAGGCGCTTTTGGTAGCCATCCACAAGCTTCTGCTTGACCACTTGACCACTAAATTGCTGCAGTTCAGCTAAATATGTTGCTTTTCTGACATGGACTTGTTTCTTCAGCATTGTCCACACTTTGGGAAGGCCATTCTAAAACCTTAATTCTAGCCTGATTTAGCCATTCCTTTACCACTTTTGAGGTGTGTTTGGGGCCATTGTCCTGTTGGAACACCCAACTGCGCCCAAGACCCAACTGATGATTTTAGCTTGTCCTGAAGAATTTGGAGCTAATCCTCTTTTTTCATTGTCCCATTTAAAGCACACGTTCCATTGGCAGCAAAACAGGCTCAGAGCATAATACTACCACCACCATGCTTGACGGTAGGCATGGTGTTCCTGGGATTAAAGGCCTCACCTTTTCTCCTCCAAACATATTGCTGGGTATTGTGGCCAAACAGCTCCATTTTAGTTTCATCTGACATCACATGGACAAAGATAAGACCTTCTGGAGGAAAGTTCTGTGGTCTCTGGTCATCGCTGGTCTTGTCATCCTGGTCCGCACCCGAGGACCACTTGGTGGTGTGAATGGACCAAATATGATGCCAAGAAGAAATCGTTGAACAAAAAGCTTTATTTTATTCAGCGAGCCTCAGACTGGAACCACAGCTTCCAGGAGGAGAGTACGGGCCTGATTCCTTTCCTGTCCCAGACCTCTACTCCTGCCTGTGGGGCTCCTCCTACCAGATGTCATTGTTGTCCTCCGCTGCTATCCTTTAAGTTTCCCTTCATCCTGGGGTTAAAAGCAAGCACTCTGTGGATGAGCTGTGACGGACATATGCACCTATGTTTCCTTTGTTGGATAAAGTTGCACCTATGTTTCCTTTGTTGGATAAAGTTTACATGTACGTACACGCTAGAATTGACCCCACATGCTTCATGCAAGGTCTTTATTCAAATAAGAGCAGAGTTTATTTATGACTACATTCATCAAGGTGCTTAGTAAGGCAGATGTACAACAGATGATTTTGTCCAACACAACCCATCCTTCTCAAAGCTTGGAAGTGCTGATTGTACAGTAACAGTACTTGGAAGTGCTGATTGTACAGTAACAGTACTTGGAAGTGCTGATTGTACAGTAACAGTACTTGGAATTGCTGATTATACAGTAACAGTACTTGGAAGTGCTGATTGTACAGTAACAGTACTTGGAAGTGCTGATTGTCGGCAGTAAAAGGCTGCAGAAAGACATCTTGTGAGAGTGGAACTTGGATGTAAGAACTGACCAACTTTTACATGCTTCATTCATTTTGTGACACGCCTGCAGGCAAAAAGCAGGGCACAGCATTTTTGCAGTCCTCCTAGTCACTTCTTAATGCTTCTTTCTTTGTTTGGTTTTTTTTAACATTTTTGACAAGTTTTGTCCATTTTGTCCCAAAAAGACAACAGACCAGTGTGGAAAGAAGAAGGGAATGGCTGTGGAGTTAAAAGACTATTTAATGGTGCTCACAAGTATGGATGAATCCACCAGGCAGGCAAGTTTTAATTGTGATGAGACCAGACTTTTCTGGAAATATATGCCAGTAAAGGAGAAGAGCTACCTCTTGTTCAGTGGCGCCTCTTCCAAAAGCACACACAGCATCTTCCCCCCCCCCCCATCTGACTACTCCCCCTTTGCTGATGTTAATGCAAGTGATTCTCCTAATGTTTGTTATTGGAGCAATATGCTTGTTAAAGTTAAGGGTGTTGTGATTTCTGATCTTTTGTGAGGGCACCAAAGGGACTTGTGTTGGCAGAGCAGCGCGTACATAGAACAGATCAGATTGCTGTCGTTGTTTTGACTTGTTAATAAAGGAAAAAGTGGATCCATGACCTTTTTGTTAAGTTTGTTTATATACAGTACAGTATGGCACTTTATATTGTGTGTTAAGTGTTCAAAACTTCACTAAAATATGGACTTTTGTCCAGGCTGTAACTCATTTTTCATATTTACTTTGTTTCTTTTGTAGAAATTTGCTTTACTATACAGACTTTTCGGTTTACAAACACCCTTAAAGAACCAATTGTGTGTTGTGTGTGTGAGAGAGAGATGCATGTCTACACATCCTGTATATGTACGAATGTATGTAAACACAGTTTCCTGTACAGTGGCTGTATGGACTGATACTGCAGAGCAGGCCCGGCCCTAACCAATCTGGCGCCCTAGGCAAGATTTTAGGTGGCGCCCCCCCACATCGGCAGTGAAGTGTATATACTCACAAGAAACCGAATAGCTTTGTCTTTGACCTTTTTTTTACTTAAAGAAAGCAAATTAACAATCAGAATAGTTAACAAGATAAAAAAAAATATGAATAAATAAATGAATGCAAAAAATAAAAAATGAATATATGAAATACAATATTTTTTACATACATATTGCTTTATTTACATTAATGATGTGCACTTTAACAACTAGGTTTACAACTATACCTAATATATAAAGGGGTGGAAAAGTGACTATTACCTGCAGGGCAAACATTAGCTAACCAGAAGGCAATAACAATGTAAACAAAAAACACCTGCTAAAGATCTAATACAAATGTCCCTGAGGAATGTAAGGTAATTACCTAACGTTACATTATTATTTTCCATAACAATTTAGCCCCCTCCACAATATTAACCCGACGTTAAAACAGAACTAGCTATTTATTGATTAGCAATTGCCGAATCATGTAACATTAGCTTAATGCTAAAAAGCCAGGTTACTATCACATTCTGTAACAGACAAATAATTTCATGTAGGCTAACGTTACCTACCTGCTACCTCTTGTCTTTTTCTTGTTTCTCCTCCTCTTCTTTTCTCTTTTTTCTTCCCTGGGCACCTGACAGTTTTGGCCGTTTTGACATCTTGTGTTGATTTTTTGATGTGGTGACGTCCAAAAAGAGTCATGATACGGGAAGGGAGGGGGCGCACCGTGCGGGGGCGTAATGTAACAAATAATATTTCCATTATATAGGCTTTACTTTGCATTTTAATTAACGTTGGATTATTTTTTGTATTTAGAAATAATAGTACCAACTTTTTTTTTTTTTCCTCCAACATTTGTGGCACTGGCGTGGCGCCCCCTGATGGACGGCGCCCTTAGCATTTGCCTATGCGGCCTATGCCACGGGCCGGCCCTGCTGCAGAGTTAGCAGCTGACTCGGTCCTCTTCAGGCCACCTTAAAGTGAGCGTCTCTCTCCCTGCACCAGGCGGCCTCTGAAGGCCCAGGTGTCCTGCAGAGGGAGACAGAAGACAATATAGTTCAATAAAAACGACTTCAAATAATGTTATGTGATTTCTATTAAGTGCACAAATGTGACAATTGATGCTCAATGCTTCAAAAATAATAATGTATCAAAAACCTATTCCAAGCTGCAATTACCCAACCTCAAAAATGATATTAAGACAGACTAATAAAAGCAGGAATGATAGTACATGTTATTTTGTAGTGTGGAATGTTAAAGGGTTTGATCTGGTGAAAGTAATCAAACAATGCTAGGTGGGCCTATTCTGTCAAAAAAACAACCATAAATCATTGACATATTTCTGTTTTCAAAGTGGTGTTTTGGCAACACCAAGTGGTCAAAATAATTCGTTACATTAGGAGAAAGACATGGGAAGTTGAATGATGCGGACACGTTTGTTCCTAGATACTTCCTTACTTTACTTTGAAGACTGCAAATTATTTGCCAAGATTTAAAATCTTATTACTAGAAATGTCCCTCGTTTTAAGATGTTTTTACTTCTTTGTAGTCGTCATCTTCATTTGAGCAAGAATACCGTATTTTCCGCACTATAAGGCGCACCGGATTATTAGCCGCACCTTCAATGAATGGCATATTTCAAAACTTTGTCCACCTATAAGCCGCCCCGGACTATAAGCCGCGCCTACGCTGCGCTAAAGGGAATGTCAAAAAAACAGTCAGATAGGTCAGTCAAACTTTAATAATATATTAAAAACCAGCGTTCTAACAACTCTGTCCCAAAATGTACGCAAATGTGCAATCACAAACATAGTAAAATTCAAAATAGTGTAGAGCAATAGCAACATAATGTTGCTCGAACGTTAATGTCACAACACACAAAATAAACATAGCGCTCACCTTCTGAAGTTATTCTTCATTCGTAAATCCTTCGAATTCTTCGTCTTCGGTGTCCGAATTGAAAAGTTGGGCAAATGTGGGATCCAAAATGGCCGGTTCCGTCTCGTCGAAGTCATCGGAGTCAGTGTCACTGTTCAGCAGTTCTGTGAATCCTGCCTTCCGGAAAGCTCGGACCACAGTTGTGACCGAAATATCTGCCCAGGCATTTACGATCCACTGGCAAATGTTGGCGTATGTCGTCCGGCGCTGTCTGCCTGTCTTAGTGAAGGTGTGTTCGCCTTCGGTCATCCATTGTTCCCACGCCGTTCGCAGTCGTGATTTGAATGCCCTGTTGACACCAATATCCAGCGGTTGGAGTTCTTTGGTTAATCCACCCGGAATGACGGCGAGTGTTGTATTTGTGTGCTTCACTTGTTTTTTGACACCATCTGTGATGTGGGCGCGCATAGAGTCGTATATCAACATGGACGGAGCTGTGTGAAAAAAGCCACCCGGCCTCTTCGCGTAAACTTCCCTTAACCACTCGCTCATCCTTTTCTTCATCCATCCATCCCTTCGAGTTAGCTTTTATGATGACGCCGGCTGGAAAGGTCTCTTTTGGCAAGGTCTTCCTTTTGAATATCACCATGGGTGGAAGTTTCAGGCCATTAGCATGGCAAGCTAGAACCACAGTGAAGGACGACTTCTCATTCCCTGTGGTGCGAATATTCACCGTACGTGCTCCCGTTGTATCCACAGTATCCACAGTGCGGTTCACAGGAATATCAGTTAATGTGAAATAGTAATCCGTGTGAGGATGGAGAGATTGCGTCTTTTCATGAACCGGATCCTTGTCGCTTAGTAGGAGCCATTTTGTGGTCTTTACAGATGTAAACAGGAAATGAAACGTACGGTAATATCCGCGCGCTTTTTCTTCTTCTACGCGGGCGGGTGGTTGCTTACAGTAGAAGAAGAAGCGCTTCCTGTTCTATGGGGGCGGGTGCTTACCTTGGCGGTTGCTTGCGTAGAAGAAGAAGCGCTTCCTGTTCTACCGGGAAAAAAGATGGCGGCTGTTTACCGTAGTTACGAGACCGAAACTTTATGAAAATGAATCTTAATATTTATCCATATATAAAGCGCACCGGGTTAAAAGCCGCACTGTCAGCTTTTGAGTAAATTTGTGGTTTTTAGGTGCGGCTAATGGTGCGGAAAATACGGTAGTCATTTTGTCCATTCCAGAGTCAACATGTTGACAAAATGACTTTCCAATAAGATGTTTGGCTTTTCCCCACCTAGAAAATCTTAAAGATTTTTCAAGGATGCTTCATTTAAGAATTGCAAGTTGAATAATGCTAGTTTTCAGAATAAAATACCTTTCGCCATCTTAAAAGTGCTGCTGATTTCTAGATGTATAAATCTTCATTTACGATGTCCCATCAAGTCAAATGAACCATTTTTAGTCTTTTTTTCCTCAAATCTAGTCTTTATCTTACATTGTGTGTAATTAATATACAATATTTGTTATATTAACAAATAATCTGTTTGAGATTGCCATATTGTTCCATCAAGGACACTTATTAAATATGTCTAGCTTGCGTGCTTAGCTGTTGTGTAGCTGCTAGTTCTGAGCATGTTGATGTATTTGTAAAGGACTTTAGTAAAACAGAAGAAATTGGAGGACATTGAGGCGTTCCCTGGCTGTCCATCTTTGCACAAGTTAGTGCGATACAGGACCGCTTGTATATTGGACAATTTACAAGCAAGTTGATATCATCTGTTTTGTTTTTAGTTGCTATCGGACCCATATTAGCTGTCAATGTGGCATCGGGACACACCAGTGTACATGCATCACAATACCTTGTTGCAGCTGTCCTATCTGACTTGCAATCCTTCCCATCTCATTCTTGTCTCCTCTATGCAAACGTCAGGGGTGTTCAAACTACGGCCAAATGCTGCCTTGCCCGCCAACGTAATCCATTTGGCCCGCGAGACCTCATGACTTTAATGAACTTTAATTAGTCGGTCAATTTTGATGCTATTGTGTCGCCATCTAGAGGCCCATGTGAGGAATTCAGGTCAATGACCTTTTAATTAGGCACTAAAAGGGAGAGTGTGTCAGCATTTACTTTTATGACCCAATGCAAACAACCTTCCCTAGTCATGGTCCAAAAAAACACAAAAAAAACCCCATCCAAGCAACACAAAGTCGACACACACGGTCACACAAGACAATCTGCTCACTGAACTTTGTGGAAGTTATAAAAAAACATCCATAAGAAACTCAAAATGACAATTTATGATGATACATGATGGGAGTCCAACTTTCACATAATATTCAATTATATTCATTATTATATATACATTATATTATGTACACATATGTGTAGGCTATATATATATATATATATATATATATATATATATATATATATATATATATATATATATATATGCAGTTGTCTTTTGGCCCTCAAGCAAACATTGTGTCACCTGGAAGGAGATGTTGTCAGCCATGGGGTATTTCTTGGCCGCCAGCTCCTTCACTTCATCCTGGATGTTCTCCTGCGTGGTTCCCTTCACGTCTATGTAGTAGCAGTCAGAGCTGGCGTAGTGGCAGGAGATGGCCTTGACAAACACACACAAGACATGACCTTGACAAACACACACAAGAGACGACCTTGACAAACACACACAAGAGATGACCTTGACAAACACACACAAGCGATGACCTTGACAAACACACACAAGAGATGACCTTGACAAACACACACAAAAGATGACCTTGACAAACACACACAAGAGATGGCCTTGACAAACACACAAAAGAGATGACCTTGACAAACACACACAAGAGATGACCTTGACAAACACACACAAGAGATGATCTTGACAAACACACACAAGAGATGACAAACACACACAAGAGATGACCTTGACAAACACACAAACACACACAAGAGATGGCCTTGACAAACACACAAAAGAGATGACCTAGACAAACACACACAAGAGATGACCTTGACAAACACACACACAAGAGATGACAAACACACACAAGAGATGACCTTGACAAACACACACAAGAGATGACCTTGACAAACACACACAAGAGATGGCCTTGACAAACACACACAAGAGATGACCTTGACAAACACACACAAGAGATGACAAACACACACAAGAGATGACAAACACACACAAGAGATGACCTTGACAAACACACACAAGAGATGACCTTGACAAACACACACAAGAGATGGCCTTGACAAACACACAAAAGAGATGACCTAGACAAACACACACAAGAGATGACCTTGACAAACACACACAAGAGATGACAAACACACACAAGAGATGACCTTGACAAACACACACAAGACATGACCTTGACAAACACACACAAGAGATGACCTTGACAAACACACACAAGAGATGACCTTGACAAACACACATAAGAGATGGCCTTGACAAACACACACAAGAGACGACCTTGACAAACACACACAAGAGATGACCTTGACAAACACACACAAGCGATGACCTTGACAAACACACACAAGAGATGACCTTGACAAACACACACAAAAGATGACCTTGACAAACACACACAAGAGATGGCCTTGACAAACACACAAAAGAGATGACCTTGACAAACACACACAAGAGATGACCTTGACAAACACACACAAGAGATGATCTTGACAAACACACACAAGAGATGACAAACACACACAAGAGATGACCTTGACAAACACACAAACACACACAAGAGATGGCCTTGACAAACACACAAAAGAGATGACCTAGACAAACACACACAAGAGATGACCTTGACAAACACACACACAAGAGATGACAAACACACACAAGAGATGACCTTGACAAACACACACAAGAGATGACCTTGACAAACACACACAAGAGATGGCCTTGACAAACACACACAAGAGATGACCTTGACAAACACACACAAGAGATGACAAACACACACAAGAGATGACAAACACACACAAGAGATGACCTTGACAAACACACACAAGAGATGGCCTTGACAAACACACAAGAGATGACCTAGACAAACACACACAAGAGATGACCTTGACAAACACACACAAGACATGACCTTGACAAACACACACAAGAGATGACCTTGACAAACACACACAAGAGATGACCTTGACAAACACACATAAGAGATGGCCTTGACAAACACACACAAGAGATGACCTTGACAAACACACACAAGAGATGACCTTGACAAACACACACAAAAGATGACCTTGACAAACACACACAAGAGATGGCCTTGACAAACACACAAAAGAGATGACCTTGACAAACACACACAAGAGATGACCTTGACAAACACACACAAGAGATGATCTTGACAAACACACACAAGAGATGACAAACACACACAAGAGATGACCTTGGCAAACACACACAAGAGATGACCTTGACAAACACACACAAGAGATGACCTTGACAAACACACACAAGAGATGACCTTGACAAACACACACAAAAGATGACCTTGACAAACACACACAAGACATGACCTTGACAAACACACACAAGAGACGACCTTGTTGACAAACACACACAAGAGATGACCTTGACAAACACACACAAGAGATGACCTTGACAAACACACACAAGCGATGACCTTGACAAACACACACAAGAGATGACCTTGACAAACACACACAAGAGATGACCTTGACAAACACACATAAGAGATGGCCTTGACAAACACACACAAGAGATGACCTTGACAAACACACACAAGAGATGACCTTGACAAACACACACAAAAGATGACCTTGACAAACACACACAAGAGATGGCCTTGACAAACACACAAAAGAGATGACCTTGACAAACACACACAAGAGATGACCTTGACAAACACACACAAGAGATGACCTTGACAAACACACACAAGCGATGACCTTGACAAACACACACAAGAGATGACCTTGACAAACACACACAAGAGATGACCTTGACAAACACACACAAGAGATGACCTTGACAAACACACAAGAGATGACCTTGACAAACACACACAAGCGATGACCTTGACAAACACACACAAGACATGACCTTGACAAACACACACAAGAGATGACCTTGACAAACACACACAAGAGATGACCTTGACAAACACACACAAGCGATGACCTTGACAAACACACACAAAAGATGACCTTGACAAACACACACAAGAGATGGCCTTGACAAACACACAAAAGAGATGACCTTGACAAACACACACAATAGATGATCTTGACAAACACACACAAGAGATGACAAACACACACAAGAGATGACCTTGACAAACACACACAAGAGATGACCTTGACAAACACACACAAGAGATGGCCTTGACAAACACACAAGAGATGACCTAGACAAACACACACAAGAGATGACCTTGACAAACACACACAAGAGATGACAAACACACACAAGAGATGACCTTGACAAACACACACAAGAGATGACCTTGACAAACACACACAAGAGATGACCTTGACAAACACACACAAGAGATGACCTTGACAAACACACACAAGAGATGACCTTGACAAACACACACAAGAGATGGCCTTGACAAACACACAAAAGAGATGACCTAGACAAACACACACAAGAGATTACCTTGACAAACACACACAAGAGATGACCTTGACAAACACACACAAGACATGACCTTGACAAACACACACAAGAGATGACCTTGACAAACACACACAAGAGATGACCTTGACAAACACACACAAGAAATGACCTTGACAAACACACACAAGAAATGGCCTTGACAAACACACACAAGAGATGACCTTGACAAACACACACAAGAGATGACCTTGACAAACACACACAAGAGATGACCTTGACAGACACACACAAGAGATGACCTTGACAAACACACACAAGCGATGACCTTGACAAACACACACAAGAGATGACCTTGACAAACACACATAAGAGATGGCCTTGACAAACACACACAAGAGATGACCTTGACAAACACACACAAGAGATGACCTTGACAAACACACACAAAAGATGACCTTGACAAACACACACAAGAGATGGCCTTGACAAACACACAAAAGAGATGACCTTGACAAACACACACAAGAGATGACCTTGACAAACACACACAAGAGATGACCTTGACAAACACACACAAGAGATGATCTTGACAAACACACACAAGAGATGACAAACACACACAAGAGATGACCTTGACAAACACATACAAGAGATGACCTTGACAAACACACACAAGAGATGGCCTTGACAAACACACAAAAGAGATGACCTAGACAAACACACACAAGAGATGACCTTGACAAACACACACACAAGAGATGACAAACACACACAAGAGATGACCTTGACAAACACACACAAGAGATGACAAACACACACAAGAGATGACCTTGACAAACACACACAAGAGATGACCTTGACAAACACACACGAGATGACCTTGACAAACACACACAAGAGATGGCCTTGACAAACACACAAAAGAGATGACCTAGACAAACACACACAAGAGATTACCTTGATAAACACACACAAGAGATGACAAACACACACAAGAGATGACCTTGACAAACACACACAAGAGATGACCTTGACAAACACACACAAGAGATGGCCTTGACAAACACACACAAGAGATGACCTTGACAAACACACACAAGAGATGACAAACACACACAAGAGATGACCTTGACAAACACACACAAGAGATGACAAACACACACAAGAGATGACCTTGACAAACACACAGAAGAGATGACCTTGACAAACACACACACACACACAAGAGATGACCTTGACAAACACACACAAGAGATGACCTTGACAAACACACACAAGAGATGACCTTGACAAACACTCACAAGAGATTGTGTTGTGGTGGGGAAATGCATTCTGGGTAACCCTCGTACCTTCCGAAAGCCTTGGGTCTGGTTCATGCCAGAACCGTGGATGAGCAACGGGTGGAAAAAGACGGTGTCGCCCTTCTCCATCTCCAGGTGCACACGCTGGTGTTGAAGGTTGTAGTCCCGCACTCCGTGGTACATCTTGTTCACACCACCCTGCACACCACACGTACTATAATGAAACTTGGCCATACCTAAAGTAGTACTATAATGAAACCTGGCCATACCTAAAGTAGTACTATAATGAAACCTGGCCATACCTAAAGTAGTACTATGATGAAACCTGGCCATACCTAACGTAGTACTATGATAAAACCTGACCATACCTAAAGTAGTACTATAATGAAACCTGGCCATACCTAAAGTAGTACTATAATGAAACCTGGCCATACCTAAAGTAGTACTATAATGAAACCTGGCCATACCCAAAGTAGTACTATAATGAAACCTGGCCATACCTAAAGTAGTACTATAATGAAACCTGGCCATGCCTAAAGTAGTACTATAATGAAACCTGGTCATACCGAAAGTAGTACTATAATGAAACCTGGCCATACCTAAAGTAGTACTATGATGAAACCTGGCCATACATAAAGTAGTACTATAATGAAACCTGGCCATACCTAAAGTAGTACTATAATGAAACCTGGCCATACCTAAAGTAGTACTATGATGAAACCTGGCCATACCTAAAGTAGTACTATGATGAAACCTGGCCATACCTAAAGTAGTACTATGATGAAACCTGGCCATACCTAAAGTAGTACTATGATGAAACCTGGCCATACCTAAAGTAGTACTATAATGAAACCTGGCCATACCTAAAGTAGTACTATAATGAAACCTGGCCATACCTAAAGTAGTACTATAATGAAACTTGTCCATACTTGAAGTAGTACTATAATGAAACCTGGCCATACCAAAAGTAGTACTATAATGAAACCTGTCCATACTTGAAGTAGTACTATAATGAAACCTGGCCATACCTAAAGTAGTACTATAATGAAACCTGGCCATACCTAAAGTAGTACTATGATGAAACCTGGCCATACCTAAAGTAGTACTATAATGAAACCTGGCCATACCTAAAGTAGTACTATGATGAAACCTGGCCATACCTAAAGTAGTACTATAATGAAACCTGGCCATACCTAAAGTAGTACTATGATGAAACCTGGCCATACCTAAAGTAGTACTATAATGAAACGTGTGCACACACATACTAGAAGTAGTAGAGTGTAAAAACAAGTTGGCTCTATATTGAAGTTATTATCATATTTATATGGTTTATGACACCTGAGGACTAAGTAAATAGATGTGATCAGAATAGTATCAATCTCACAGACATACCCCAGACAAGAGGTAATGATGTAGAGGAGGAACCACAGATCTCTTCCCCATCAACAACAATGCTAATCAAGCAGACTTTGTGAGCGACAACAAGGATTACTTTGGGAACAATTAGGATACACAACCTTATATTTTTGAGCCTGAACACAAAGAGGATGATGAATCAGTTTTAGAAGGTGAGTGCTAAACGGGTGTAGCTTTGTTGAAACGCTGTAGCATTAGCAGCATTGCTAGGTACAGCACATCTCTTTACAATGTTTGAGTATTTCCAGTATGACTGCCCTAATAATATGGTCAGAGTGCAGAAGCGTTACTACAGTGATATTGAGAGCGGAATATTGAAAATGGCTGACTGAACGTGTGGCATTCTGTGACGTTCAGAGGGTATGTTCACATACTTGTAAGAGGGCTGGTCTTACCTGCCAGTCCGGGTAGTCGTGCTCCTTCAGCGTGCCCGTGTGCGTTCCTGGCAGGACCACCAGGCAGCCGTTCTGCCGGTTCACCCGCTCCAAGGCTGTCCAGGCGCAGACAATGCGGTCGGCGGGTCTGAAGGGGAAGTAGTGCAGGTCCTGGTGCATGGGGTGGCGGGAGGTTTTCTTACCTGCACACCCGCACCTGGGTCAGTCTCCCAACAGCATCTCCTGTTGTGCAGCGTCCTACCTGCATCTGGAGGTTTGTTGATGAGCATGGTGTGCATGGCCATGATGTCCGCTCCGACGAAGCACTCCACATACTTCAGGACCTGACGGCACACGGGCACTTTTAGTCCAAGGTCACCTACTCAGTGTCCTAGTGGTTAGAGTGTCCGCCCTGAGATGGGTAGGTTGTGAGTTCTAACCCTGGCCGAGTCATACCAAAGACTATAAAAATGGGAGCCATTACCTCCCTGCTTGGCACTCAGCATCAAGGGTTGGAATTGGGGGTTAAATCACCAAAAATGATTCCCGGGCGCGGCCATCGCTGCTGCCCACTGCTCCCCTCACCTCCCAGGGGGTGATCAAGGGTGATGGGTCAAATGCAGAGAATAATTTGGCCACACCTAGTGTGTGTGTGACAATCATTGCTACTTTAACTTTTTAACTATATTGGTGAAATGACCACACCCAAACCTTCCATCCATTTGCTACCGCTTGTCCCTCTTGGGGTCGACCGAAAAGCCTCACATCCGTTTGTAAGGAGATCAGTAATGACCGTCTGACTCAGCAGTTTTTGCCGCCCACTACGGATGGGTACTGACCGACTCAGCCCTTTAGAGTGTCATTTGTACCGGTTCTGGTCAAGATCTGAGTTTGTGGAGCCACTTCTTGTTTTGTGGCAAGATGAAAGTTTCATGCCATGCCACACCCACAACCAAGGTGGTTCCTTAGCAACATACCATCTGTGGAGTGTCTGCCAGTTTCATGGCAACTCATTTCTACAACCAAGGTGGTTCCTTAGCAACATACCATCTGTGGAGTGTCTGCCAGTTTCATGGCAAGTCATTTGGTCAAAGTCCCGGGGAGGAGTTGGTTAAAGTACCACCAGTCAAGCAGGGAGGTAATGACTCCCATTTTTATAGTCTTTGGTATGACTCGGCCAGGGTTTGAACTCACAACCTACCCATCTCAGGGCGGACACTCTAACCACTGAGCAGGTTGTGAATGCGAATGAGATCTTTGAAGTGTTCTTTCTTGCTTAATTCATAATCAAGTTTGAAGCAGCAAGTCTTTTCCCATGTGAACTCTTTGGGTTTTCCTTCTTATGTCCACTAGTCAACTCTTTTGTTTTGTCTTAAGGGCTCCTGTTTGTCGGCTCTCAGAGCTGTTTTGGCCAGCTCCTTATGTGTTTTGAAGTAGCAGCTGCATTTCTTTCTGGGCTTTACATAAACTGACTCTTTTTCTTTGGATTTAGACCTCGCTTGCTGATGCTATGTTTGCATTGTAAGGGCTGGTCTCCTGAAGCAAGTACTACTTTTTGTCTCTGCAGTCCTTTTTAGTCAACATATACAGTAATTAGTCATCCAAAACAACTTGGCATTGACCAGCGTTTTTTTTTTACCTTTTTTTGCACTCTTCTGGACAGACTCACCTGGTGCCAAAACACAATTGAAGGTCCATCCATCCATCCATCCATCTTCTTCCACTTATCCGAGGTCGGGTCGCGGGGGCAGCAGCCTAAGCAGGGAAGCCCAGACTTCCCTCTCCCCAGCCACTTCCTCCAGCTCCTCCCGGGGGATCCCGAGGCGTTCCCAGGCCAGCCGGGAGACATAGTCTTCCCAACGTGTCCTGGGTCTTCCCCGTGGCCTCCTACCGATCGGACGTGCCCTAAACACCTCCCGAGGGAGGCGATCGGGTGGCATTCTGACCAGATGCCCGAACCACCTCATCTGGCTCCTCTCCATGTGGAGGAGCAGCGGCTTTACTTTGAGCTCCCCACGGATGACAGAGCTTCTCACCCTATCTCTAAGGGAGAGCCCCGCCACCCGGCGGAGGAAACTCATTTGGGCCGCTTGTACCCGTGATCTTGTCCTTTCGGTCATAACCCAAAGCTCATGACCATAGGTGAGGATGGGAACGTAGATCGACCGGTAAATTGAGAGCTTTGCCTTCCGGCTAAGCTCCTTCTTCACCACAACGGATTGATACAGTGTCCGCATTACTGAAGATGCCGCACCGACCCGCCTGTCGATCTCACGATCCATTCTTCCCTCACTCGTGAACAAGACTCCGAGGTACTTGAACTCCTCCACTTGGGGCAGGGTCTCCTCCCCAACCCGGAGATGGCACTCCACCCTTTTCCGGGCGAGAACCATGGACTCGGACTGTGCTGATTCTCATCCCAGTCGCTTCACACTCGGCTGCGAACCGATCCAGCGAGAGCTGAAGATCCTGGCCAGATGAAGCCATCAGGACCACATCATCTGCAAAAAGCAGAGACCTAATCCTGCAGCCACCAAACCGGATCCCCTCAACGCCTTGACTGCGCCTAGAAATTCTGTCCATAAAAGTTATGAACAGAGTCGGTGACAAAGGGCAGCCTTGGCGGAGTCCAACCCTCACTGGAAACGTGTCCGACTTACTGCCGGCAATGCGGACCAAGCTCTGACACTGATCATACAGGGAGCGGACCGCCAAAATCAGACAGTCCGATACCCCATACTCTCTGAGCACTCCCCACAGGACTTCCTGAGGGACACGGTCGAATGCCTTCTCCAAGTCCACAAAGCACATGTAGACTGGTTGGGCAAACTCCCATGCACCCTCAAGGACCCTGCCGAGAGTATAGAGCTGGTCCACAGTTCCACGACCAGGACGAAAACCACTGAAGGTCAACAGAGTCTTTTGTCAAATGTGCATTAGTAGTCTGTCCTGAAGTCTGTAAGTCATTTTAGACCACATGGATAGAATTGTAATATTAGAGGAATTTGAAGTGAGTTTTATTCCCTGAGAGGAAGATGCAACATATCAAGTGCAATGTTGGACAAGCAGTATTAAAACTAAGGCACAGTGATATACACCATCCAGTTTTTTCAAATGAGTTCCTAAAAATCCGGTCTCTGTAATCTGGTAGAGGTACAGAAGAGGTCAGAATCAAGTGTTTCCTAACTTGTAAGGAAAAACAGGACTAGTTTCCAAAGAAAATCCCCGGGTGAATTGGAAGTTTAGACAAGTTCTCCATCCCAAGTACTTCTACGTGGTGACAATAACAAATGAATGACTCTCAGATGGTACGGCGGGAAAGTACCTGTGGCAAGGTGCAGTAGCGGAAAAGTTCAGGATCCTCTTGAAAGTCCTGGAGTTTGGACACGGCTCTCTGATCCGGAACAAACTCGGACTTGGCGATGGCGACGTCTCTCATCACAACCAGACCGGGCATCTTGACTTCCTGCTGACAAATGCGCTCAAACGCCTTCCTGAAGACAAACCCAAAGGTGTGACTTCATTCCTGGTGCCACGGTGACCGAGTTTGAGATGTCCGTGGTTTTACCGGAACAAGTCCACGTCCTCAGCAGACACCAGCTTCTTCACAACAAAGAAGCCATTTTGCTCGTAGAAGAGTCGCTCCTCTGCGCTCAGCAGCTCCTTTTCATCCAGCGTGTATCTGATCACCAAGTCACACCATTACAGTATTTACCCCTGACTCCTCTGATCACCAAGTCACACCATTACAGTATTTACCCCTGACTCCTCTGATCACCAAGTCACACCATTCCAGTATTTACCCCTGACTCATCTGATCACCAAGTCACACCATTCCAGTATTTACCCCTGACTCCTCTGATCACCAAGTTACACCATTCCAGTATTTACCCCTGACTCATCACCTTTTGTGCCTCATTACTTACCATTAACCACACATAGATAGATCAAGAACTGATATGACTCCTGGTTCTTATTCATTGGATTCTAAATCCATCTATTTGACTAAGATTGTTTTTCAGGCCAGGGTTTCGTAACCTTTTTGAGAACTTTACCACTACAGAGGGGCCCGGGGCCCAATTTAAAATTCCAATTTTTTGGAATTTTGACAATTGTTCACAATAATTCTGAAAGACATGACGATGATTTTTTTAATGCTTTCACTCCGAGCCAAGCCAATGGGAGCTCCTCTTTCGCCCATAAAACACAATAAATAACATCCAAAAAGTGCCAACAATACTCTATTTACATTTAGTGACTTGAATATTAAGTGTTGCTATTATAAATATTGACAAGTATTAGGGATATTGTTATTATAAATATTAACAAGCATTAGCGATATTGTTATTATAAATATTAACAAGCATTAGCGATATTGTTATTATAAATATTAACAAGTATTAGTGATATTTTTATTATAAATAACGAGTATTAGTCATATTGTTATTACAAGTGCTAACACAGACCAACTATTTATCGCGGCGCAAGCTTATGTGCAAATGTTTACATTAATGACTGATCAGCTGCTTCCTCGTTTCCTTGCTCATCAAACTTTATTGTAGATCATAAATCATGCCTCTCACCTGGATAGTAGAAGGATGAGGATGTAATCCAACAAGTTGGGACACTTTGACAAACAATTTAGACCCGGAAACGGCAATAAGAACCCGAAAAGACGCTTGGTTCCACCCCCTTTTCTTGGCGAGGGTTATGAGTCATTCTTCATCTAAATGGGAATATATGAACATCCTAGCAGTCTAATGACAGCAGACGTTGTCCAGTAAGTGATGTTGTATTATGTTTGTTGGCTCTCATGAAGTCTGCAGTGACAAAATATTACATGTTATTATGAATGTTACTACATGACATATATACTTACATCATGTATATATTACATGTTATTATGAATGTTACTACATGACATATATACTTACATCATGTATATATTACATGTTATTATGAATGTTACTACATGACATATATACTTACATCATGTATATATTACATGTTATTATGAATGTTACTACATGACATATATACTTACATCATGTATATATTACATGTTATTATGAATGTTACTACATGACATATATACTTACATCATGTATATATTACATGTTATTATGAATGTTACTACATGACATATATACTTACATCATGTATATATTACATGTTA
The DNA here is from genome assembly GCF_033978685.3 of Nerophis lumbriciformis. Lineage (NCBI taxonomy): Eukaryota > Metazoa > Chordata > Actinopteri > Syngnathiformes > Syngnathidae > Nerophis > Nerophis lumbriciformis. Next base: position 6,940,966 of record NC_084552.2, on the reverse strand, counting down.
TTATGAATGTTACTACATGACATATATACTTACATCATGTATATATTACATGTTATTATGAATGTTACTACATGACATATATACTTACATCATGTATATATTACATGTTATTATGAATGTTACTACATGACATATACACTTACATCATGTATATATTACATGTTATTATGAATGTTACTACATGACATATATACTTACATCATGTATATATTACATGTTATTATGAATGTTACTACATGACATATATACTTACATCATGTATATATTACATGTTATTATGAATGTTACTACATGACATATATACTTACATCATGTATATATTACATGTTATTATGAATGTTACTACATGACATATACACTTACATCATGTATATATCACATGTTATTATGAATGTTACTACATGACATATATACTTACATCATGTATATATTACATGTTATTATGAATGTTACTACATGACATATATACTTACATCATGTATATATTACATGTTATTATGAATGTTACTACATGACATATATACTTACATCATGTATATATTACATGTTATTATTAATGTTACTACATGACATATATACTTCTTCATGTATATATTACATGTTATTATGAATGTTACTACATGACATATATACTTACATCATGTATATATTACATGTTATTATGAATGTTACTACATGACATATATACTTACATCATGTATATATTACATGTTATTATGAATGTTACTACATGACATATACACTTACATCATGTATATATTACATGTTATTATGAATGTTACTACATGACATATATACTTACATCATGTATATATTACATGTTATTATGAATGTTACTACATGACATATATACTTACATCATGTATATATTACATGTTATTATGAATGTTACTACATGACATATATACTTACATCATGTATATATTACATGTTATTATGAATGTTACTACATGACATATATACTTACATCATGTATATATTACATGTTATGAATGTTACTACATGACATATATACTTCTTCATGTATATATTACATGTTATTATGAATGTTACTACATGACATATATACTTACATCATGTATATATTACATGTTATTATGAATGTTACTACATGACATATATACTTACATCATGTATATATTACATGTTATTATGAATGTTACTACATGACATATATACTTACATCATGTATATATTACATGTTATTATGAGTGTTACTACATGACATATATACTTACATCATGTATATATTACATGTTATGAATGTTACTACATGACATATATACTTCTTCATGTATATATTACATGTTATTATGAATGTTACTACATGACATATATACTTACATCATGTATATATTACATGTTATTATGAATGTTACTACATGACATATATACTTCTTCATGTATATATTACATGTTATTATGAATGTTACTACATGACATATATACTTACATCATGTATATATTACATGTTATTATGAATGTTACTACATGACATATACTTACATCATGTATATATTGCATGTTATTATGAATGTTACTACATGACATATACTTACATCATGTATATATTACATGTTATTATAAATGTTACTACATGACATATATACTTACATCATGTATATATTACATGTTATTATGAATGTTACTACATGACATATATACTTCTTCATGTATATATTACATGTTATTATGAATGTTACTACATGACATATATACTTCTTCATGTATATATTACATGTTATTATGAATGTTACTACATGACATATATACTTACATCATGTATATATTACATGTTATTATGAATGTTACTACATGACATATATACTTACATCATGTATATATTACATGTTATTATGAATGTTACTACATGACATATATACTTACATCATGTATATATCACGTTATTATGAATGTTACTACATGACATATACTTACATCATGTATATATTACATGTTATTATGAATGTTACTACATGACATATATACTTACATCGTGTATATATTACATGTTATTATGAATGTTACTACATGACATATATACTTCTTCATGTATATATTACATGTTATTATGAATGTTACTACATGACATATATACTTACATCATGTATATATTACATGTTATTATGAATGTTACTACATGACATATATACTTACATCATGTATATATTACATGTTATTATGAATGTTACTACATGACATATATACTTACATCATGTATATATCACGTTATTATGAATGTTACTACATGACATATATACTTACATCATGTATATATTACATGTTATTATGAATGTTACTACATGACATATATACTTACATAATGTATATATTACATGTTATTATGAATGTTACTACATGACATATATACTTACATCATGTATATATTACATGTTATTATGAATGTTACTACATGACATATATACTTACATCATGTATATATTACATGTTATTATGAATGTTACTACATGACATATATACTTACATCATGTATATATTACATGTTATTATGAATGTTACTACATGACATATATACTTACATAATGTATATATTACATGTTATTATGAATGTTACTACATGACATATATACTTACATCATGTATATATTACATGTTATTATGAATGTTACTACATGACATATATACTTCTTCATGTATATATTACATGTTATTATGAATGTTACTACATGACATATATACTTACATCATGTATATATTACATGTTATTATGAATGTTACTACATGACATATATACTTACATCATGTATATATTACATGTTATTATGAATGTTACTACATGACATATATACTTACATCATGTATATATTACATGTTATTATGAGTGTTACTACATGACATATATACTTACATCATGTATATATTACATGTTATGAATGTTACTACATGACATATATACTTCTTCATGTATATATTACATGTTATTATGAATGTTACTACATGACATATATACTTACATCATGTATATATTACATGTTATTATGAATGTTACTACATGACATATATACTTCTTCATGTATATATTACATGTTATTATGAATGTTACTACATGACATATATACTTACATCATGTATATATTACATGTTATTATGAATGTTACTACATGACATATACTTACATCATGTATATATTGCATGTTATTATGAATGTTACTACATGACATATACTTACATCATGTATATATTACATGTTATTATGAATGTTACTACATGACATATATACTTACATCATGTATATATTACATGTTATTATGAATGTTACTACATGACATATATACTTCTTCATGTATATATTACATGTTATTATGAATGTTACTACATGACATATATACTTCTTCATGTATATATTACATGTTATTATGAATGTTACTACATGACATATATACTTACATCATGTATATATTACATGTTATTATGAATGTTACTACATGACATATGTACTTACATCATGTATATATTACATGTTATTATGAATGTTACTACATGACATATATACTTACATCATGTATATATCACATGTTATTATGAATGTTACTACATGACATATACTTACATCATGTATATATTACATGTTACTACATGACATATATACTTACATCATGTATATATTACATGTTATTATGAATGTTACTACATGACATATATACTTACATCATGTATATATTACATGTTATTATGAATGTTACTACATGACATATATACTTACATCATGTATATATTACATGTTATTATGAATGTTACTACATGACATATATACTTACATCATGTATATATTACATGTTATTATGAATGTTACTACATGACATATACTTACATCATGTATATATGACATGTTATTATGAATGTTACTACATGACATATATACTTACATCATGTATATATTACATGTTATTATGAATGTTACTACATGACATATATACTTACATCATGTATATATTACATGTTATTATGAATGTTACTACATGACATATATACTTACATCATGTATATATCACATGTTATTATGAATGTTACTACATGACATATATACTTACATCATGTATATATTACATGTTATTATGAATGTTACTACATGACATATACTTACATCATGTATATATTACATGTTATTATGAATGTTACTACATGACATATATACTTACATCATGTATATATTACATGTTATTATGAATGTTACTACATGACATATATACTTACATCATGTATATATTACATGTTATTATGAATGTTACTACATGACATATATATACTTACATCATGTATATATTACATGTTATTATGAATGTTACTACATGACATATATACTTACATCATATATATATCACATGTTATTATGAATGTTACTACATGACATATATACTTACATCATGTGTATATTACATGTTATTATGAATGTTACTACATGACATATATACTTACATCATGTATATATTACATGTTATTATGAATGTTACTACATGACATATATACTTACATCATGTATATATTACATGTTATTATGAATGTTACTACATGACATAAATACTTACATCATGTATATATTACATGTTATTATGAATGTTACTACATGACACATACTTACATCATGTATATATTACCGTACATGTTATTATGAATGTTACTACATGACATATATACTTACATCATGTATATATTACATGTTATTATGAGTGTTACTACATGACATATATACTTACATCATGTATATATTACATGTTATTATGAATGTTACTACATGACATATACACTTACATCATGTATATATTACATGTTATTATGAATGTTACTACATGACATATACTTACATCATGTATATATTACATGTTATTATGAATGTTACTACATGACATATATACTTACATCATGTATATATTACATGTTATTATGAATGTTACTACATGACATATATACTTACATCATGTATATATTACATGTTATTATGAATGTTACTACATGACATATATACTTACATCATGTATATATTACATGTTATTATGAATGTTACTACATGACATATATACTTCTTCATGTATATATTACATGTTATTATGAATGTTACTACATGACATATATACTTACATCATGTATATATTACATGTTATTATGAATGTTACTACATGACATATATACTTACATCATGTATATATTACATGTTATTATGAATGTTACTACATGACATATATACTTACGTCATGTGTATAAAATGGAGGTGTTTGGATGGTTTTGTAGAGCGACTCCTATAGGCTCCATTGTAAGCAGACTTTTGCCCGCATTCATTGAATATATAGAACGCATTAAAAAATAACCATCTTCATGTATTTCATAATGATTGTGCACGATAGGCACAATTCCAAAAGAAGTGCAGTTCCTCTTTAACACTAAATTATCGGGGTGATTTTCAATTGAATTGTAATTCTTATTTTTATCGATTCTTAATGGATGAAAAAAAAAAACGAATCTATTTTTTTTATTGTTTCTACTTTTCTTTTTTGAATGTGTGGTGTCCTGACACTCAGACAAGTCGTATAGTAGATGTAGATGATCTATATCTGCTCTACACAGAGACGTGTAGGATACTTCTCTTGTTGCCTTATTTGTATTTGACTTTATTAAATGTTGGGCTAGAATTTTGTTACACAAAACCACTTTTCTTTGAAGTAATATAAACATTCATAAGAGCTGTGTATCTCTGCTATGGAGGAATGTAGTTCATCATAGAACTGGCAGCCAATCTTATTAAACAGTATTGATTTTGAATCAAGAATCCTTTTGAATGGAATCATTACCCCCAAGAACGGAATGGTGTGGTGGCCAAAGACTCACAGCCCTAGCAGTCACACCAGTTTTACAACTGTCTGCATGACTTTATTTACAATGAGTAAATAATCCATTGTTGACGTTTACTAATCGATTTTATAATCAACCGTGTCTGAATTGCGATGCATCTAATCTAATCTATCCATTCTCCTTGACTGCATTGTTAGCTGACTTTAGCTAGCTTTTATTTACGATTTAGAATGCATAACAAATGAAAACGTGTTCTTGTCATAAGGATTGTGAATGACAGACAAAATGCTCCAAAGTTTTCTCAAATACTGAGTTACTAAACATCAAGTTTAAGTAACTTTTGGCTCTGATGATATATTACTAAAGTAGTACTCTCGCCAAACTAAGCCTTTCCTACTTGGTTGAGGATTTCAGAATAAAAGAAGCTGATAAACCAGCTGGGTCAATATGGAATGAAGCCTCGTGGGTCAAAGGGCGATAAAAAGTGTGCATTACATAACAACTCCCACTAAAGCTGAAGGAGAGTCCTTACCTGAGTTTGTGAGGGTGAAAGTTGAGGCTTTGACAGGAAGTCAGTGCAGCCTGAATGAAGGTGCTCAAGTTAAGGAAGAACAAAGTACAAAGCCCAAAAGCAGTGAAGTTGTCATGTTGTGTAGATGGTAAATAAAAAGAGAATACAACAAATCCTTTTCAACTTATATTCAATTGAATAGACTGCAAAGACAAGATATTTCATGTTCACACTGAGAAACTTTTTTATTTCTTGCAAATATTAGCTCATTTGGAATTTGATGCCTGCAACATGTTTCAAAAAAGCTGGCACGAGTGGCAAAAAAAGAGTGAGAAAGTTGAGGAATGCTCATCAAAGACTTATTTGGAACATCCCACAGGTGCACAGGCTAATTGGGAACAGGTGGGTGCCATGATTGGCGATAAAAGCAGCTTCCATGAAATGCTCAGTCATTCACAAACAAGGACGAGGCGAGGGTCACCAATTTGTCAACAAATGCCTGAGCAAATTGTTTAAGAACAACATTTCTCAACCAGCTATTGCAAGGAATTTAGGGATTTCACTCAGTAATATCATCAAAAGGTTCAGAGAATCTGGAGAAATCACTGCACGTAAGCAGCAAGGCTGAAAACCTACATTGAATGCCCGTGACCTTGGATCCCTCAGGCGGTACTGCATCAAAAAGTCACATCGGTGTGTAAAGGATATCACCACATGGGCTCAGGAACACTTCAGAAAACCACTGTCAGTAACTACAGTTGGTCGCTACATCTGTAAGTGCAAGTTAAAACTCTACTATGCAAAGCCAAAGCCATTTATCAACAACACCCAGAAACACTTCGCTGGGCCCGAGCTCATCTAAGATGGACTGATGCAAAGTGGAAAAGTGTTCTGTGGTCTGACGAGTCCACATTTCAAATTGTTTTTGGAAACTGTGGACGTCGTGTCCTCCGGACCAAAGAGCAAAAGAACCAACCGGATTGTTATAGGCGCAAAGTGTAAAAGGCAGCATGTGTGATGGTATGGGGGTGTATTAGTGGCCAAGACATGGGTAACTTACACATCTGTGAAGGCACCATTAATGCTGAAAGGTACATACAGGTTTTGGAGCAACATATGTTGCCATCCAAGCAACGTTGCCATGGACGCCCCTGCTTATTTCAGCAAGACAATGCCAAGCCAGGTGTTACAACAGCGTGGCTTCATAGTAAAAGAGTGTGGGTACTAGACTGGCCTGCCTGTAGTCCAGACATGTGTGAAGGCTAAAATATGAGAAGGGAGACTGTTGAACAACTTAAGCTGTACATCAAGCAAGAATGGGAAAGAATTCCACTTCAAAAATGTGTCTCCTCAGTTCCCAAACCTTTACTGAGTGTTGTTAAAAGGAAAGGCCATGTAACACACTGGTAAAAAATGTCTTTTTTGCAACGTGTTGCTGTCATTCAATTCTAAGTTCATGATTATTTGCAAGAAATAAGAAAGTTTCTCAGTGTGAACATGAAATATCTTGTCTTTGCAGTCTATTGTTGTTCTATTGTTCCAAATAAGTCTTTGATGAGCATTCCTCAACTTTCTCACTCTTTTTTGCCACTCGTGCCAGCTTTTTTGAAACATGTTGCAGGCATCAAATTCCAAATGAGCTAATATTTGCAAGAAATAAAAAAGTTTCTCGTGTGAACATGAAATATCTTGTCTTTGCAGTCTATTCAATTGAATATAAGTTGAAAAGGATTTGTTGTATTCTCTTTTTATTTACCATTTACACAACTTCACTGCTTGTGTAAATAAAGACTTCTTTGCAGCTTTTAAAACATGTCAACACTTCTAGTTTTGGTGACTCAGAGATTCAGGTGCACTCTGCTAGTATCCATTTACAACATAAAGATACATTTACAACATAAAGAGACATTTACAACAAAAAGTGTCAAATGAGCGTCCTGCAGTCTTCCAAAGGGGCCAGCGGGTCTGCGGCCTTGCATCCTGCGCTGCCCGCGGCACAAAGCACCTTTCTCGGCTTCATACATCACCCAGCACCGCTCATGCACGGAAGATAGGATACGACCACAGCCGGTGACCGATCAAGGTGACCGATCGTCAGCCGGATCCTCTCCGCAGCCCGCGACATGTCCAGTCCGCCTGCACGTCGTCCTTGTCCCGCTGCGAGTCTGCGCCGGCGGTGTGCGCATGTGGTCAAAGTCACGTGGTCACAGTCACGTGGTCAACGTCATGTGGGTCAAAGGGCGCTGTGGCCCACTTTGACCCTTTACTTGATTTACTATGTTCGGGCCACGTAACTCAAACATTTATGCTGTTTTGTTACTTGCAAATGATGATGATTATTTCATTTGATTCATCAGTGTGTTAAAAGTGTTTGTTTGTCACACGCATTGCTTCCTTGTGTCCACCAGAGGGCGCCATGTCACCGAAGATTACCTCATTCTAATCTCGTTCAAATGACTTTAGGTAATTTAGCCTTTGAATTTTATTAACTTTTTTTTTTTTAATACATCATATTATACTAACACTTTTATTAAATGTTAATAGCATTCAATTTCATTATTTGATTTAATTTACCGGAAGCAACGAACATTTCTGCACAGTTTTTTTAAGACACAAATTTTGCTCATAAATGTTTATTTAATGAGATTTTTTAAAAACAATATAAAAACAATTAAGTGCAGAAATATTCCCTGCTTTAAAAACTCAAGACCCACGTCCGGTAAATAAATTAAATCATTAAATTAAATAATATTAGAATTTAATGAAATGGTCAGCAAAATTGAATTGATTTTGTGAGCAAAATTTGTATGTTGAAAAATTCAATTTGTTAAAATACAGTACAAATACAAAATTAAATACAATAGAAATGTAATGAAATTGTCAGCATAATTTAATGTAAAAAAAAAATAAACTCACAAATTTCAAACGCAAAAAAAAATGTTGTTACATCAATTCAGTGTAAAAAAAACAAAACAACCTTTGCAATAAAGACACAAATTAACATCTAAATGAAGAAATGAAATGAAAATGTAGAATAGAATAGAGTTTTATTGTCATTATTACAGTGAACAGGTTCAAAGAACAACGAAATTGGAGCAGATCCCCTAAGGAGCATACACAATAATATAGTAATATAAATAGTAAAAAAAAAAATTAATACAATTGTCAGCATCATTTGATGCAAAAAAGCTAAGTCCACAACACATTGAGTAACATAAATGTATTATCCAAAAGAGGTTTTGTAAAAAGGACACAAATAGATTAGCTTCATGGGTTTACAGAAATAATGTAAATTTAGTTGATGAAATAAGTCAAGTTGAATGTTGATATGGACCCTAAACGCCACAGGACAAATATTTTAGACAAACCAAAAATAGTCTTGTATTTTTATGTGTTTCTTTTTGGTCGGTGTGACTGTTTTCGACATATTATTAGGACTACACAGTGACAGCACCGATAAGAAAAACTCCCTTTATTTTGTAACCCGTGACCGGATATCGCTATGCCTTTATTTGTCACTCTAACAGGAAGTTGCTTGACTGTCCCACTCACGCTTGATTCCCCCTGCGTCACGTCCATGGTGGCGCCTTCCTCCTCTTCCAGAAGCTTTAATCCGCCACACCAACAGCCTTTTGCTATTCCTGCTCCGTCGGCCCACATTCTGAGGACATTATTCCATTTGTCTACAAGAACGCTCGCAACCAGAACCGAGCCAGAGCGGCTGCTTGTGTGCTTCTGGCTCTGCTGGGGTGGGCGGAGGACATCCGGGCTCTGCTTCCGGAACTTCCGCTGGAAAGGACGGAATTGAACATTTACAGGTAATTTCTCTCAATTGTTGTCTTTGGGCGGACTTTAATCCACTTGGATTATAAAGGCCTCCGCTTGACGGTCAATTCGGCGCCAAAGACGAGGTGGTTAATAGTTAGTAAAATGGCAAGTCAAGCAGAAAGAGAATGCTGTCACGTTGGAGCTTCGAGTTGTGACATTTGACAAGTGCCTCCTTGTAAGTGATGATCAGTTTGTTTCTATAGTGTGAGTGTTTAGCACTTCATACACTTTGTTTCTATAGTGTGAGTGTTTAGCACTTCATTCACTTTGTTTCTATAGTGTGAGTGTTTAGCACTTCATTCACTTTGTTTCTATAGTGTGAGTGTTTAGCACTTCATTCAGTTTGTTTCTATAGTGTGAGTGTTTACCACTTCATTCACTTTGTTTCTATAGTGTGAGTGTTTAGCACTTCATTCACTTTGTTTCTATAGTGTGAGTGTTTAGCACTTCATACACTTTGTTTCTATAGTGTGAGTGTTTACCACTTCATTCAGTTTGTTTCTATAGTGTGAGTGTTTAGCACTTCATACACTTTGTTTCTATAGTGTGAGTGTTTAGCACTTCATTCACTTTGTTTCTATAGTGTGAGTGTTTAGCACTTCATACACTTTGTTTCTATAGTGTGAGTGTTTAGCACTTCATTCACTTTGTTTCTATAGTGTGAGTGTTTACCACTTCATACACTTTGTTTCTATAGTGTGAGTGTTTACAGTTTGTTTCTATAGTGTGAGTGTTTAGCACTTAATTCACTTTGTTTCTATAGTGTGAGTGTTTACCACTTAATTCACTTTGTTTCTATAGTGTGAGTGTTTAGCACTTCATACACTTTGTTTCTATAGTGTGAGTGTTTAGCACTTCATTCACTTTGTTTCTATAGTGTGAGTGTTTAGCACTTCATACACTTTGTTTCTATAGTGTGAGTGTTTAGCACTTCATTCACTTTGTTTCTATAGTGTGAGTGTTTAGCACTTCATACACTTTGTTTCTATAGTGTGAGTGTTTAGCACTTCATTCAGTTTGTTTCTATAGTGTGAGTGTTTACCACTTAATTCACTTTGTTTCTATAGTGTGAGTGTTTAGCACTTCATTCACTTTGTTTCTATAGTGTGAGTGTTTAGCACTTCATTCAGTTTGTTTCTATAGTGTGAGTGTTTACCACTTCATTCACTTTGTTTCTATAGTGTGAGTGTTTAGCACTTCATTCACTTTGTTTCTATAGTGTGAGTGTTTAGCACTTCATACACTTTGTTTCTATAGTGTGAGTGTTTACCACTTCATTCAGTTTGTTTCTATAGTGTGAGTGTTTAGCACTTCATACACTTTGTTTCTATAGTGTGAGTGTTTAGCACTTCATTCACTTTGTTTCTATAGTGTGAGTGTTTAGCACTTCATACACTTTGTTTCTATAGTGTGAGTGTTTAGCACTTCATTCACTTTGTTTCTATAGTGTGAGTGTTTACCACTTCATACACTTTGTTTCTATAGTGTGAGTGTTTACAGTTTGTTTCTATAGTGTGAGTGTTTAGCACTTAATTCACTTTGTTTCTATAGTGTGAGTGTTTACCACTTAATTCACTTTGTTTCTATAGTGTGAGTGTTTAGCACTTCATACACTTTGTTTCTATAGTGTGAGTGTTTAGCACTTCATTCACTTTGTTTCTATAGTGTGAGTGTTTAGCACTTCATACACTTTGTTTCTATAGTGTGAGTGTTTAGCACTTCATTCACTTTGTTTCTATAGTGTGAGTGTTTAGCACTTCATACACTTTGTTTCTATAGTGTGAGTGTTTAGCACTTCATTCAGTTTGTTTCTATAGTGTGAGTGTTTACCACTTAATTCACTTTGTTTCTATAGTGTGAGTGTTTACAGTTTGTTTCTATAGTGTGAGTGTTTAGCACTTCATTCACTTTGTTTCTATAGTGTGAGTGTTTAGCACTTCATACACTTTGTTTCTATAGTGTGAGTGTTTAGCACTTCATTCACTTTGTTTCTATAGTGTGAGTGTTTAGCACTTCATACACTTTGTTTCTATAGTGTGAGTGTTTAGCACTTCATTCAGTTTGTTTCTATAGTGTGAGTGTTTACCACTTAATTCACTTTGTTTCTATAGTGTGAGTGTTTAGCACTTCATTCACTTTGTTTCTATAGTGTGAGTGTTTAGCACTTCATACACTTTGTTTCTATAGTGTGAGTGTTTAGCACTTCATTCACTTTGTTTCTATAGTGTGAGTGTTTAGCACTTCATTCACTTTGTTTCTATAGTGTGAGTGTTTACCACTTCATACACTTTGTTTCTATAGTGTGAGTGTTTACAGTTTGTTTCTATAGTGTGAGTGTTTAGCACTTAATTCACTTTGTTTCTATAGTGTGTGTTTACCACTTAATTCACTTTGTTTCTATAGTGTGAGTGTTTAGCACTTCATACACTTTGTTTCTATAGTGTGAGTGTTTAGCACTTCATTCACTTTGTTTCTATAGTGTGAGTGTTTAGCACTTAATTCACTTTGTTTCTATAGTGTGAGTGTTTAGCACTTCATACACGTTGTTTCTATAGTGTGAGTGTTTAGCACTTCATTCACTTTGTTTCTATAGTGTGAGTGTTTAGCACTTCATTCACTTTGTTTCTATAGTGTGAGTGTTTAGCACTTCATTCAGTTTGTTTCTATAGTGTGAGTGTTTAGCACTTAATTCACTTTGTTTCTATAGTGTGAGTGTTTAGCACTTCATTCACTTTGTTTCTATAGTGTGAGTGTTTAGCACTTAATTCACTTTGTTTCTATAGTGTGAGTGTTTAGCACTTAATTCACTTTGTTTCTATAGTGTGAGTGTTTACAGTTTGTTTCTATAGTGTGAGTGTTTAGCACTTCATTCACTTTGTTTCTATAGTGTGAGTGTTTAGCACTTCATTCACTTTGTTTCTATAGTGTGAGTGTTTAGCACTTCATTCACTTTGTTTCTATAGTGTGAGTGTTTAGCACTTCATTCACTTTGTTTCTATAGTGTGAGTGTTTAGCACTTAATTCACTTTGTTTCTATAGTGTGAGTGTTTAGCACTTCATTCAGTTTGTTTCTATAGTGTGAGTGTTTAGCACTTCATTCAGTTTGTTTCTATAGTGTGAGTGTTTACAGTTTGTTTCTATAGTGTGAGTGTTTAGCACTTCATACACGTTGTTTCTATAGTGTGAGTGTTTAGCACTTCATACACGTTGTTTCTATAGTGTGAGTGTTTAGCACTTCATTCAGTTTGTTTCTATAGTGTGAGTGTTTAGCACTTAATTCACTTTGTTTCTATAGTGTGAGTGTTTAGCACTTCATTCAGTTTGTTTCTATAGTGTGAGTGTTTAGCACTTCATTCAGTTTGTTTCTATAGTGTGAGTGTTTAGCACTTCATTCAGTTTATTTCTATAGTGTGAGTGTTTAGCTCTTCATTCAGTTTGTTTCTATAGTGTGAGTGTTTAGCACTTCATTCACTTTGTTTCTATAGTGTGAGTGTTTAGCACTTCATTCACTTTGTTTCTATAGTGTGAGTGTTTAGCACTTCATTCACTTTGTTTCTATAGTGTGAGTGTTTAGCACTTCATTCACTTTGTTTCTATAGTGTGAGTGTTTAGCACTTCATTCAGTTTGTTTCTATAGTGTGAGTGTTTAGCACTTCATTCACTTTGTTTCTATAGTGTGAGTGTTTAGCACTTCATTCAGTTTGTTTCTATAGTGTGAGTGTTTAGCACTTCATTCACTTTGTTTCTATAGTGTGAGTGTTTAGCACTTCATTCAGTTTGTTTCTATAGTGTGAGTGTTTAGCACTTAATTCACTTTGTTTCTATAGTGTGAGTGTTTAGCACTTCATTCAGTTTGTTTCTATAGTGTGAGTGTTTAGCACTTCATTCAGTTTGTTTCTATAGTGTGAGTGTTTACAGTTTGTTTCTATAGTGTGAGTGTTTAGCACTTAATTCACTTTGTTTCTATAGTGTGAGTGTTTACCACTTCATTCAGTTTGTTTCTATAGTGTGAGTGTTTACAGTTTGTTTCTATAGTGTGAGTGTTTAGCACTTCATACACTTTGTTTCTATAGTGTGAGTGTTTAGCACTTCATACACGTTGTTTCTATAGTGTGAGTGTTTACCACTTCATTCAGTTTGTTTCTATAGTGTGAGTGTTTACCACTTAATTCACTTTGTTTCTATAGTCTGAGTGTTTAGCACTTCATACACGTTGTTTCTATAGTGTGAGTGTTTAGCACTTCATTCACTTTGTTTCTATAGTGTGAGTGTTTAGCACTTCATTCACTTTGTTTTTATAGTGTGAGTGTTTAGCACTTCATTCACTTTGTTTCTATAGTGTGAGTGTTTAGCACTTCATTCACTTTGTTTCTATAGTGTGAGTGTTTAGCACTTCATTCAGTTTGTTTCTATAGTGTGAGTGTTTAGCACTTCATTCACTTTGTTTCTATAGTGTGAGTGTTTAGCACTTCATTCAGTTTGTTTCTATAGTGTGAGTGTTTAGCACTTCATTCACTTTGTTTCTATAGTGTGAGTGTTTAGCACTTCATTCAGTTTGTTTCTATAGTGTGAGTGTTTAGCACATAATTCACTTTGTTTCTATAGTGTGAGTGTTTAGCACTTCATTCACTTTGTTTCTATAGTGTGAGTGTTTAGCACTTAATTCACTTTGTTTCTATAGTGTGAGTGTTTAGCACTTAATTCACTTTGTTTCTATAGTGTGAGTGTTTACAGTTTGTTTCTATAGTGTGAGTGTTTAGCACTTCATTCACTTTGTTTCTATAGTGTGAGTGTTTAGCACTTCATTCACTTTGTTTCTATAGTGTGAGTGTTTAGCACTTCATTCACTTTGTTTCTATAGTGTGAGTGTTTAGCACTTCATTCACTTTGTTTCTATAGTGTGAGTGTTTAGCACTTCATTCAGTTTGTTTCTATAGTGTGAGTGTTTAGCACTTCATTCACTTTGTTTCTATAGTGTGAGTGTTTAGCACTTCATTCACTTTGTTTCTATAGTGTGAGTGTTTAGCACTTCATTCAGTTTGTTTCTATAGTGTGAGTGTTTAGCACTTAATTCACTTTGTTTCTATAGTGTGAGTGTTTAGCACTTAATTCACTTTGTTTCTATAGTGTGAGTGTTTAGCACTTCATTCACTTTGTTTCTATAGTGTGAGTGTTTACAGTTTGTTTCTATAGTGTGAGTGTTTAGCACTTCATTCACTTTGTTTCTATAGTGTGAGTGTTTAGCACTTCATTCACTTTGTTTCTATAGTGTGAGTGTTTAGCACTTCATTCACTTTGTTTCTATAGTGTGAGTGTTTAGCACTTCATTCACTTTGTTTCTATAGTGTGAGTGTTTAGCACTTCATTCAGTTTGTTTCTATAGTGTGAGTGTTTAGCACTTCATTCACTTTGTTTCTATAGTGTGAGTGTTTAGCACTTAATTCACTTTGTTTCTATAGTGTGAGTGTTTAGCACTTCATTCAGTTTGTTTCTATAGTGTGAGTGTTTAGCACTTAATTCACTTTGTTTCTATAGTGTGAGTGTTTAGCACTTCATTCACTTTGTTTCTATAGTGTGAGTGTTTAGCACTTCATTCACTTTGTTTCTATAGTGTGAGTGTTTAGCACTTCATTCAGTTTGTTTCTATAGTGTGAGTGTTTAGCACTTCATTCAGTTTGTTTCTATAGTGTGAGTGTTTAGCACTTCATACACGTTGTTTCTATAGTGTGAGTGTTTAGCACTTCATACACGTTGTTTCTATAGTGTGAGTGTTTAGCACTTAATTCACTTTGTTTCTATAGTGTGAGTGTTTAGCACTTCATTCAGTTTGTTTCTATAGTGTGAGTGTTTAGCACTTCATTCAGTTTGTTTCTATAGTGTGAGTGTTTAGCTCTTCATTCAGTTTGTTTCTATAGTGTGAGTGTTTAGCACTTAATTCACTTTGTTTCTATAGTGTGAGTGTTTAGC
Organism: Nerophis lumbriciformis; assembly: GCF_033978685.3. Lineage (NCBI taxonomy): Eukaryota > Metazoa > Chordata > Actinopteri > Syngnathiformes > Syngnathidae > Nerophis > Nerophis lumbriciformis. Next base: position 6,924,855 of record NC_084552.2, on the reverse strand, counting down.
ACTTCATTCAGTTTGTTTCTATAGTGTGAGTGTTTAGCACTTCATTCAGTTTGTTTCTATAGTGTGAGTGTTTAGCTCTTCATTCAGTTTGTTTCTATAGTGTGAGTGTTTAGCACTTCATTCAGTTTGTTTCTATAGTGTGAGTGTTTACAGTTTGTTTCTATAGTGTGAGTGTTTACAGTTTGTTTCTATAGTGTGAGTGTTTACAGTGTGTTTCTATAGTGTGAGTGTTTACAGTTTGTTTCTATAGTGTGAGTGTTTTCAGTGTGTTTCTATAGTGTGAGTGTTTACAGTTTGTTTCTATAGTGTGAGTATTTACAGTTTGTTTCTATAGTGTGAGTGTTTTCAGTGTGTTTCTATAGTGTGAGTGTTTACAGTTTGTTTCTATATTGTGAGTGTTTACAGTTTGTTTCTATATTGTGAGTGTTTACAGTTTTTCTATAGTGTGAGTGTTTAGCACTTCATTCACTTTGTTTCTATAGTGTGAGTGTTTAGCACTTCATTCAGTTTGTTTCTATAGTGTGAGTGTTTAGCACTTCATTCACTTTGTTTCTATAGTGTGAGTGTTTAGCACTTAATTCACTTTGTTTCTATAGTGTGAGTGTTTAGCACTTAATTCACTTTGTTTCTATAGTGTGAGTGTTTAGCACTTCATTCACTTTGTTTCTATAGTGTGAGTGTTTAGCACTTCATTCACTTTGTTTCTATAGTGTGAGTGTTTAGCACTTAATTCACTTTGTTTCTATAGTGTGAGTGTTTAGCACTTAATTCACTTTGTTTCTATAGTGTGAGTGTTTAGCACTTCATTCAGTTTGTTTCTATAGTGTGAGTGTTTAGCATTTCATTCACTTTGTTTCTATAGTGTGAGTGTTTAGCACTTCATTCAGTTTGTTTCTATAGTGTGAGTGTTTAGCACTTCATTCAGTTTGTTTCTATAGTGTGAGTGTTTAGCACTTCATTCAGTTTGTTTCTATAGTGTGAGTGTTTAGCACTTCATTCAGTTTGTTTCTATAGTGTGAGTGTTTAGCACCTCATTCAGTTTGTTTCTATAGTGTGAGTGTTTAGCACTTCATTCACTTTGTTTCTATAGTGTGAGTGTTTAGCACTTTATACAGTTTGTTTCTATAGTGTGAGTGTTTAGCACTTCATTCACTTTGTTTCTATAGTGTGAGTGTTTAGCACTTCATTCACTTTGTTTCTATAGTGTGAGTGTTTAGCACGTCATACAGTTTGTTTCTATAGTGTGAGTGTTTAGCACTTCATTCACTTTGTTTCTATAGTGTGAGTGTTTAGCACTTCATACACTTTGTTTCTATAGTGTGAGTGTTTAGCACTTCATTCAGTTTGTTTCTATAGTGTGAGTGTTTACCACTTAATTCACTTTGTTTCTATAGTGTGAGTGTTTAGCACTTCATTCACTTTGTTTCTATAGTGTGAGTGTTTAGCACTTCATACACTTTGTTTCTATAGTGTGAGTGTTTAGCACTTCATTCACTTTGTTTCTATAGTGTGAGTGTTTAGCACTTCATTCACTTTGTTTCTATAGTGTGAGTGTTTACCACTTCATACACTTTGTTTCTATAGTGTGAGTGTTTACAGTTTGTTTCTATAGTGTGAGTGTTTAGCACTTAATTCACTTTGTTTCTATAGTGTGTGTTTACCACTTAATTCACTTTGTTTCTATAGTGTGAGTGTTTAGCACTTCATACACTTTGTTTCTATAGTGTGAGTGTTTAGCACTTCATTCACTTTGTTTCTATAGTGTGAGTGTTTAGCACTTAATTCACTTTGTTTCTATAGTGTGAGTGTTTAGCACTTCATACACGTTGTTTCTATAGTGTGAGTGTTTAGCACTTCATTCACTTTGTTTCTATAGTGTGAGTGTTTAGCACTTCATTCACTTTGTTTCTATAGTGTGAGTGTTTAGCACTTCATTCAGTTTGTTTCTATAGTGTGAGTGTTTAGCACTTAATTCACTTTGTTTCTATAGTGTGAGTGTTTAGCACTTCATTCACTTTGTTTCTATAGTGTGAGTGTTTAGCACTTAATTCACTTTGTTTCTATAGTGTGAGTGTTTAGCACTTAATTCACTTTGTTTCTATAGTGTGAGTGTTTACAGTTTGTTTCTATAGTGTGAGTGTTTAGCACTTCATTCACTTTGTTTCTATAGTGTGAGTGTTTAGCACTTCATTCACTTTGTTTCTATAGTGTGAGTGTTTAGCACTTCATTCACTTTGTTTCTATAGTGTGAGTGTTTAGCACTTCATTCACTTTGTTTCTATAGTGTGAGTGTTTAGCACTTAATTCACTTTGTTTCTATAGTGTGAGTGTTTAGCACTTCATTCAGTTTGTTTCTATAGTGTGAGTGTTTAGCACTTCATTCAGTTTGTTTCTATAGTGTGAGTGTTTACAGTTTGTTTCTATAGTGTGAGTGTTTAGCACTTCATACACGTTGTTTCTATAGTGTGAGTGTTTAGCACTTCATACACGTTGTTTCTATAGTGTGAGTGTTTAGCACTTCATTCAGTTTGTTTCTATAGTGTGAGTGTTTAGCACTTAATTCACTTTGTTTCTATAGTGTGAGTGTTTAGCACTTCATTCAGTTTGTTTCTATAGTGTGAGTGTTTAGCACTTCATTCAGTTTGTTTCTATAGTGTGAGTGTTTAGCACTTCATTCAGTTTATTTCTATAGTGTGAGTGTTTAGCTCTTCATTCAGTTTGTTTCTATAGTGTGAGTGTTTAGCACTTCATTCACTTTGTTTCTATAGTGTGAGTGTTTAGCACTTCATTCACTTTGTTTCTATAGTGTGAGTGTTTAGCACTTCATTCACTTTGTTTCTATAGTGTGAGTGTTTAGCACTTCATTCACTTTGTTTCTATAGTGTGAGTGTTTAGCACTTCATTCAGTTTGTTTCTATAGTGTGAGTGTTTAGCACTTCATTCACTTTGTTTCTATAGTGTGAGTGTTTAGCACTTCATTCAGTTTGTTTCTATAGTGTGAGTGTTTAGCACTTCATTCACTTTGTTTCTATAGTGTGAGTGTTTAGCACTTCATTCAGTTTGTTTCTATAGTGTGAGTGTTTAGCACTTAATTCACTTTGTTTCTATAGTGTGAGTGTTTAGCACTTCATTCAGTTTGTTTCTATAGTGTGAGTGTTTAGCACTTCATTCAGTTTGTTTCTATAGTGTGAGTGTTTACAGTTTGTTTCTATAGTGTGAGTGTTTAGCACTTAATTCACTTTGTTTCTATAGTGTGAGTGTTTACCACTTCATTCAGTTTGTTTCTATAGTGTGAGTGTTTACAGTTTGTTTCTATAGTGTGAGTGTTTAGCACTTCATACACTTTGTTTCTATAGTGTGAGTGTTTAGCACTTCATACACGTTGTTTCTATAGTGTGAGTGTTTACCACTTCATTCAGTTTGTTTCTATAGTGTGAGTGTTTACCACTTAATTCACTTTGTTTCTATAGTCTGAGTGTTTAGCACTTCATACACGTTGTTTCTATAGTGTGAGTGTTTAGCACTTCATTCACTTTGTTTCTATAGTGTGAGTGTTTAGCACTTCATTCACTTTGTTTTTATAGTGTGAGTGTTTAGCACTTCATTCACTTTGTTTCTATAGTGTGAGTGTTTAGCACTTCATTCACTTTGTTTCTATAGTGTGAGTGTTTAGCACTTCATTCAGTTTGTTTCTATAGTGTGAGTGTTTAGCACTTCATTCACTTTGTTTCTATAGTGTGAGTGTTTAGCACTTCATTCAGTTTGTTTCTATAGTGTGAGTGTTTAGCACTTCATTCACTTTGTTTCTATAGTGTGAGTGTTTAGCACTTCATTCAGTTTGTTTCTATAGTGTGAGTGTTTAGCACATAATTCACTTTGTTTCTATAGTGTGAGTGTTTAGCACTTCATTCACTTTGTTTCTATAGTGTGAGTGTTTAGCACTTAATTCACTTTGTTTCTATAGTGTGAGTGTTTAGCACTTAATTCACTTTGTTTCTATAGTGTGAGTGTTTACAGTTTGTTTCTATAGTGTGAGTGTTTAGCACTTCATTCACTTTGTTTCTATAGTGTGAGTGTTTAGCACTTCATTCACTTTGTTTCTATAGTGTGAGTGTTTAGCACTTCATTCACTTTGTTTCTATAGTGTGAGTGTTTAGCACTTCATTCACTTTGTTTCTATAGTGTGAGTGTTTAGCACTTCATTCAGTTTGTTTCTATAGTGTGAGTGTTTAGCACTTCATTCACTTTGTTTCTATAGTGTGAGTGTTTAGCACTTCATTCACTTTGTTTCTATAGTGTGAGTGTTTAGCACTTCATTCAGTTTGTTTCTATAGTGTGAGTGTTTAGCACTTAATTCACTTTGTTTCTATAGTGTGAGTGTTTAGCACTTAATTCACTTTGTTTCTATAGTGTGAGTGTTTAGCACTTCATTCACTTTGTTTCTATAGTGTGAGTGTTTACAGTTTGTTTCTATAGTGTGAGTGTTTAGCACTTCATTCACTTTGTTTCTATAGTGTGAGTGTTTAGCACTTCATTCACTTTGTTTCTATAGTGTGAGTGTTTAGCACTTCATTCACTTTGTTTCTATAGTGTGAGTGTTTAGCACTTCATTCACTTTGTTTCTATAGTGTGAGTGTTTAGCACTTCATTCAGTTTGTTTCTATAGTGTGAGTGTTTAGCACTTCATTCACTTTGTTTCTATAGTGTGAGTGTTTAGCACTTAATTCACTTTGTTTCTATAGTGTGAGTGTTTAGCACTTCATTCAGTTTGTTTCTATAGTGTGAGTGTTTAGCACTTAATTCACTTTGTTTCTATAGTGTGAGTGTTTAGCACTTCATTCACTTTGTTTCTATAGTGTGAGTGTTTAGCACTTCATTCACTTTGTTTCTATAGTGTGAGTGTTTAGCACTTCATTCAGTTTGTTTCTATAGTGTGAGTGTTTAGCACTTCATTCAGTTTGTTTCTATAGTGTGAGTGTTTAGCACTTCATACACGTTGTTTCTATAGTGTGAGTGTTTAGCACTTCATACACGTTGTTTCTATAGTGTGAGTGTTTAGCACTTAATTCACTTTGTTTCTATAGTGTGAGTGTTTAGCACTTCATTCAGTTTGTTTCTATAGTGTGAGTGTTTAGCACTTCATTCAGTTTGTTTCTATAGTGTGAGTGTTTAGCTCTTCATTCAGTTTGTTTCTATAGTGTGAGTGTTTAGCACTTAATTCACTTTGTTTCTATAGTGTGAGTGTTTAGCACTTCATTCAGTTTGTTTCTATAGTGTGAGTGTTTAGCACTTCATTCAGTTTGTTTCTATAGTGTGAGTGTTTAGCTCTTCATTCAGTTTGTTTCTATAGTGTGAGTGTTTAGCACTTAATTCACTTTGTTTCTATAGTGTGAGTGTTTAGCACTTCATTCAGTTTGTTTCTATAGTGTGAGTGTTTAGCACTTCATTCAGTTTGTTTCTATAGTGTGAGTGTTTAGCTCTTCATTCAGTTTGTTTCTATAGTGTGAGTGTTTAGCACTTCATTCAGTTTGTTTCTATAGTGTGAGTGTTTACAGTTTGTTTCTATAGTGTGAGTGTTTACAGTTTGTTTCTATAGTGTGAGTGTTTACAGTGTGTTTCTATAGTGTGAGTGTTTACAGTTTGTTTCTATAGTGTGAGTGTTTTCAGTGTGTTTCTATAGTGTGAGTGTTTACAGTTTGTTTCTATAGTGTGAGTATTTACAGTTTGTTTCTATAGTGTGAGTGTTTTCAGTGTGTTTCTATAGTGTGAGTGTTTACAGTTTGTTTCTATATTGTGAGTGTTTACAGTTTGTTTCTATATTGTGAGTGTTTACAGTTTTTCTATAGTGTGAGTGTTTAGCACTTCATTCACTTTGTTTCTATAGTGTGAGTGTTTAGCACTTCATTCAGTTTGTTTCTATAGTGTGAGTGTTTAGCACTTCATTCACTTTGTTTCTATAGTGTGAGTGTTTAGCACTTAATTCACTTTGTTTCTATAGTGTGAGTGTTTAGCACTTAATTCACTTTGTTTCTATAGTGTGAGTGTTTAGCACTTCATTCACTTTGTTTCTATAGTGTGAGTGTTTAGCACTTCATTCACTTTGTTTCTATAGTGTGAGTGTTTACAGTTTGTTTCTATAGTGTGAGTGTTTAGCACTTCATTCACTTTGTTTCTATAGTGTGAGTGTTTAGCACTTCATTCACTTTGTTTCTATAGTGTGAGTGTTTAGCACTTCATTCACTTTGTTTCTATAGTGTGAGTGTTTAGCACTTCATTCACTTTGTTTCTATAGTGTGAGTGTTTAGCACTTAATTCACTTTGTTTCTATAGTGTGAGTGTTTAGCACTTCATTCAGTTTGTTTCTATAGTGTGAGTGTTTAGCACTTCATTCAGTTTGTTTCTATAGTGTGAGTGTTTACAGTTTGTTTCTATAGTGTGAGTGTTTAGCACTTCATACACGTTGTTTCTATAGTGTGAGTGTTTAGCACTTCATACACGTTGTTTCTATAGTGTGAGTGTTTAGCACTTCATTCAGTTTGTTTCTATAGTGTGAGTGTTTAGCACTTAATTCACTTTGTTTCTATAGTGTGAGTGTTTAGCACTTCATTCAGTTTGTTTCTATAGTGTGAGTGTTTAGCACTTCATTCAGTTTGTTTCTATAGTGTGAGTGTTTAGCACTTCATTCAGTTTATTTCTATAGTGTGAGTGTTTAGCTCTTCATTCAGTTTGTTTCTATAGTGTGAGTGTTTAGCACTTCATTCACTTTGTTTCTATAGTGTGAGTGTTTAGCACTTCATTCACTTTGTTTCTATAGTGTGAGTGTTTAGCACTTCATTCACTTTGTTTCTATAGTGTGAGTGTTTAGCACTTCATTCACTTTGTTTCTATAGTGTGAGTGTTTAGCACTTCATTCAGTTTGTTTCTATAGTGTGAGTGTTTAGCACTTCATTCACTTTGTTTCTATAGTGTGAGTGTTTAGCACTTCATTCAGTTTGTTTCTATAGTGTGAGTGTTTAGCACTTCATTCACTTTGTTTCTATAGTGTGAGTGTTTAGCACTTCATTCAGTTTGTTTCTATAGTGTGAGTGTTTAGCACTTAATTCACTTTGTTTCTATAGTGTGAGTGTTTAGCACTTCATTCAGTTTGTTTCTATAGTGTGAGTGTTTAGCACTTCATTCAGTTTGTTTCTATAGTGTGAGTGTTTACAGTTTGTTTCTATAGTGTGAGTGTTTAGCACTTAATTCACTTTGTTTCTATAGTGTGAGTGTTTACCACTTCATTCAGTTTGTTTCTATAGTGTGAGTGTTTACAGTTTGTTTCTATAGTGTGAGTGTTTAGCACTTCATACACTTTGTTTCTATAGTGTGAGTGTTTAGCACTTCATACACGTTGTTTCTATAGTGTGAGTGTTTACCACTTCATTCAGTTTGTTTCTATAGTGTGAGTGTTTACCACTTAATTCACTTTGTTTCTATAGTCTGAGTGTTTAGCACTTCATACACGTTGTTTCTATAGTGTGAGTGTTTAGCACTTCATTCACTTTGTTTCTATAGTGTGAGTGTTTAGCACTTCATTCACTTTGTTTTTATAGTGTGAGTGTTTAGCACTTCATTCACTTTGTTTCTATAGTGTGAGTGTTTAGCACTTCATTCACTTTGTTTCTATAGTGTGAGTGTTTAGCACTTCATTCAGTTTGTTTCTATAGTGTGAGTGTTTAGCACTTCATTCACTTTGTTTCTATAGTGTGAGTGTTTAGCACTTCATTCAGTTTGTTTCTATAGTGTGAGTGTTTAGCACTTCATTCACTTTGTTTCTATAGTGTGAGTGTTTAGCACTTCATTCAGTTTGTTTCTATAGTGTGAGTGTTTAGCACATAATTCACTTTGTTTCTATAGTGTGAGTGTTTAGCACTTCATTCACTTTGTTTCTATAGTGTGAGTGTTTAGCACTTAATTCACTTTGTTTCTATAGTGTGAGTGTTTAGCACTTAATTCACTTTGTTTCTATAGTGTGAGTGTTTACAGTTTGTTTCTATAGTGTGAGTGTTTAGCACTTCATTCACTTTGTTTCTATAGTGTGAGTGTTTAGCACTTCATTCACTTTGTTTCTATAGTGTGAGTGTTTAGCACTTCATTCACTTTGTTTCTATAGTGTGAGTGTTTAGCACTTCATTCACTTTGTTTCTATAGTGTGAGTGTTTAGCACTTCATTCAGTTTGTTTCTATAGTGTGAGTGTTTAGCACTTCATTCACTTTGTTTCTATAGTGTGAGTGTTTAGCACTTCATTCACTTTGTTTCTATAGTGTGAGTGTTTAGCACTTCATTCAGTTTGTTTCTATAGTGTGAGTGTTTAGCACTTAATTCACTTTGTTTCTATAGTGTGAGTGTTTAGCACTTAATTCACTTTGTTTCTATAGTGTGAGTGTTTAGCACTTCATTCACTTTGTTTCTATAGTGTGAGTGTTTACAGTTTGTTTCTATAGTGTGAGTGTTTAGCACTTCATTCACTTTGTTTCTATAGTGTGAGTGTTTAGCACTTCATTCACTTTGTTTCTATAGTGTGAGTGTTTAGCACTTCATTCACTTTGTTTCTATAGTGTGAGTGTTTAGCACTTCATTCACTTTGTTTCTATAGTGTGAGTGTTTAGCACTTCATTCAGTTTGTTTCTATAGTGTGAGTGTTTAGCACTTCATTCACTTTGTTTCTATAGTGTGAGTGTTTAGCACTTAATTCACTTTGTTTCTATAGTGTGAGTGTTTAGCACTTCATTCAGTTTGTTTCTATAGTGTGAGTGTTTAGCACTTAATTCACTTTGTTTCTATAGTGTGAGTGTTTAGCACTTCATTCACTTTGTTTCTATAGTGTGAGTGTTTAGCACTTCATTCACTTTGTTTCTATAGTGTGAGTGTTTAGCACTTCATTCAGTTTGTTTCTATAGTGTGAGTGTTTAGCACTTCATTCAGTTTGTTTCTATAGTGTGAGTGTTTAGCACTTCATACACGTTGTTTCTATAGTGTGAGTGTTTAGCACTTCATACACGTTGTTTCTATAGTGTGAGTGTTTAGCACTTAATTCACTTTGTTTCTATAGTGTGAGTGTTTAGCACTTCATTCAGTTTGTTTCTATAGTGTGAGTGTTTAGCACTTCATTCAGTTTGTTTCTATAGTGTGAGTGTTTAGCTCTTCATTCAGTTTGTTTCTATAGTGTGAGTGTTTAGCACTTAATTCACTTTGTTTCTATAGTGTGAGTGTTTAGCACTTCATTCAGTTTGTTTCTATAGTGTGAGTGTTTAGCACTTCATTCAGTTTGTTTCTATAGTGTGAGTGTTTAGCTCTTCATTCAGTTTGTTTCTATAGTGTGAGTGTTTAGCACTTCATTCAGTTTGTTTCTATAGTGTGAGTGTTTACAGTTTGTTTCTATAGTGTGAGTGTTTACAGTTTGTTTCTATAGTGTGAGTGTTTACAGTGTGTTTCTATAGTGTGAGTGTTTACAGTTTGTTTCTATAGTGTGAGTGTTTTCAGTGTGTTTCTATAGTGTGAGTGTTTACAGTTTGTTTCTATAGTGTGAGTATTTACAGTTTGTTTCTATAGTGTGAGTGTTTTCAGTGTGTTTCTATAGTGTGAGTGTTTACAGTTTGTTTCTATATTGTGAGTGTTTACAGTTTGTTTCTATATTGTGAGTGTTTACAGTTTTTCTATAGTGTGAGTGTTTAGCACTTCATTCACTTTGTTTCTATAGTGTGAGTGTTTAGCACTTCATTCAGTTTGTTTCTATAGTGTGAGTGTTTAGCACTTCATTCACTTTGTTTCTATAGTGTGAGTGTTTAGCACTTAATTCACTTTGTTTCTATAGTGTGAGTGTTTAGCACTTAATTCACTTTGTTTCTATAGTGTGAGTGTTTAGCACTTCATTCACTTTGTTTCTATAGTGTGAGTGTTTAGCACTTCATTCACTTTGTTTCTATAGTGTGAGTGTTTAGCACTTAATTCACTTTGTTTCTATAGTGTGAGTGTTTAGCACTTAATTCACTTTGTTTCTATAGTGTGAGTGTTTAGCACTTCATTCAGTTTGTTTCTATAGTGTGAGTGTTTAGCATTTCATTCACTTTGTTTCTATAGTGTGAGTGTTTAGCACTTCATTCAGTTTGTTTCTATAGTGTGAGTGTTTAGCACTTCATTCAGTTTGTTTCTATAGTGTGAGTGTTTAGCACTTCATTCAGTTTGTTTCTATAGTGTGAGTGTTTAGCACTTCATTCAGTTTGTTTCTATAGTGTGAGTGTTTAGCACCTCATTCAGTTTGTTTCTATAGTGTGAGTGTTTAGCACTTCATTCACTTTGTTTCTATAGTGTGAGTGTTTAGCACTTTATACAGTTTGTTTCTATAGTGTGAGTGTTTAGCACTTCATTCACTTTGTTTCTATAGTGTGAGTGTTTAGCACTTCATTCACTTTGTTTCTATAGTGTGAGTGTTTAGCACGTCATACAGTTTGTTTCTATAGTGTGAGTGTTTAGCACTTCATTCACTTTGTTTCTATAGTGTGAGTGTTTAGCACTTCATACACTTTGTTTCTATAGTGTGAGTGTTTAGCACTTCATTCAGTTTGTTTCTATAGTGTGAGTGTTTACCACTTAATTCACTTTGTTTCTATAGTGTGAGTGTTTAGCACTTCATTCACTTTGTTTCTATAGTGTGAGTGTTTAGCACTTCATACACTTTGTTTCTATAGTGTGAGTGTTTAGCACTTCATTCACTTTGTTTCTATAGTGTGAGTGTTTAGCACTTCATACACTTTGTTTCTATAGTGTGAGTGTTTAGCACTTCATTCAGTTTGTTTCTATAGTGTGAGTGTTTACCACTTAATTCACTTTGTTTCTATAGTGTGAGTGTTTAGCACTTCATTCAGTTTGTTTCTATAGTGTGAGTGTTTAGCACTTCATTCACTTTGTTTCTATAGTGTGAGTGTTTAGCACTTCATTCAGTTTGTTTCTATAGTGTGAGTGTTTAGCACATAATTCACTTTGTTTCTATAGTGTGAGTGTTTAGCACTTCATTCACTTTGTTTCTATAGTGTGAGTGTTTAGCACTTAATTCACTTTGTTTCTATAGTGTGAGTGTTTAGCACTTAATTCACTTTGTTTCTATAGTGTGAGTGTTTACAGTTTGTTTCTATAGTGTGAGTGTTTAGCACTTCATTCACTTTGTTTCTATAGTGTGAGTGTTTAGCACTTCATTCACTTTGTTTCTATAGTGTGAGTGTTTAGCACTTCATTCACTTTGTTTCTATAGTGTGAGTGTTTAGCACTTCATTCACTTTGTTTCTATAGTGTGAGTGTTTAGCACTTCATTCAGTTTGTTTCTATAGTGTGAGTGTTTAGCACTTCATTCACTTTGTTTCTATAGTGTGAGTGTTTAGCACTTCATTCACTTTGTTTCTATAGTGTGAGTGTTTAGCACTTCATTCAGTTTGTTTCTATAGTGTGAGTGTTTAGCACTTAATTCACTTTGTTTCTATAGTGTGAGTGTTTAGCACTTAATTCACTTTGTTTCTATAGTGTGAGTGTTTAGCACTTCATTCACTTTGTTTCTATAGTGTGAGTGTTTACAGTTTGTTTCTATAGTGTGAGTGTTTAGCACTTCATTCACTTTGTTTCTATAGTGTGAGTGTTTAGCACTTCATTCACTTTGTTTCTATAGTGTGAGTGTTTAGCACTTCATTCACTTTGTTTCTATAGTGTGAGTGTTTAGCACTTCATTCACTTTGTTTCTATAGTGTGAGTGTTTAGCACTTCATTCAGTTTGTTTCTATAGTGTGAGTGTTTAGCACTTCATTCACTTTGTTTCTATAGTGTGAGTGTTTAGCACTTAATTCACTTTGTTTCTATAGTGTGAGTGTTTAGCACTTCATTCAGTTTGTTTCTATAGTGTGAGTGTTTAGCACTTAATTCACTTTGTTTCTATAGTGTGAGTGTTTAGCACTTCATTCACTTTGTTTCTATAGTGTGAGTGTTTAGCACTTCATTCACTTTGTTTCTATAGTGTGAGTGTTTAGCACTTCATTCAGTTTGTTTCTATAGTGTGAGTGTTTAGCACTTCATTCAGTTTGTTTCTATAGTGTGAGTGTTTAGCACTTCATACACGTTGTTTCTATAGTGTGAGTGTTTAGCACTTCATACACGTTGTTTCTATAGTGTGAGTGTTTAGCACTTAATTCACTTTGTTTCTATAGTGTGAGTGTTTAGCACTTCATTCAGTTTGTTTCTATAGTGTGAGTGTTTAGCACTTCATTCAGTTTGTTTCTATAGTGTGAGTGTTTAGCTCTTCATTCAGTTTGTTTCTATAGTGTGAGTGTTTAGCACTTAATTCACTTTGTTTCTATAGTGTGAGTGTTTAGCACTTCATTCAGTTTGTTTCTATAGTGTGAGTGTTTAGCACTTCATTCAGTTTGTTTCTATAGTGTGAGTGTTTAGCTCTTCATTCAGTTTGTTTCTATAGTGTGAGTGTTTAGCACTTCATTCAGTTTGTTTCTATAGTGTGAGTGTTTACAGTTTGTTTCTATAGTGTGAGTGTTTACAGTTTGTTTCTATAGTGTGAGTGTTTACAGTGTGTTTCTATAGTGTGAGTGTTTACAGTTTGTTTCTATAGTGTGAGTGTTTTCAGTGTGTTTCTATAGTGTGAGTGTTTACAGTTTGTTTCTATAGTGTGAGTATTTACAGTTTGTTTCTATAGTGTGAGTGTTTTCAGTGTGTTTCTATAGTGTGAGTGTTTACAGTTTGTTTCTATATTGTGAGTGTTTACAGTTTGTTTCTATATTGTGAGTGTTTACAGTTTTTCTATAGTGTGAGTGTTTAGCACTTCATTCACTTTGTTTCTATAGTGTGAGTGTTTAGCACTTCATTCAGTTTGTTTCTATAGTGTGAGTGTTTAGCACTTCATTCACTTTGTTTCTATAGTGTGAGTGTTTAGCACTTAATTCACTTTGTTTCTATAGTGTGAGTGTTTAGCACTTAATTCACTTTGTTTCTATAGTGTGAGTGTTTAGCACTTCATTCACTTTGTTTCTATAGTGTGAGTGTTTAGCACTTCATTCACTTTGTTTCTATAGTGTGAGTGTTTAGCACTTAATTCACTTTGTTTCTATAGTGTGAGTGTTTAGCACTTAATTCACTTTGTTTCTATAGTGTGAGTGTTTAGCACTTCATTCAGTTTGTTTCTATAGTGTGAGTGTTTAGCATTTCATTCACTTTGTTTCTATAGTGTGAGTGTTTAGCACTTCATTCAGTTTGTTTCTATAGTGTGAGTGTTTAGCACTTCATTCAGTTTGTTTCTATAGTGTGAGTGTTTAGCACTTCATTCAGTTTGTTTCTATAGTGTGAGTGTTTAGCACTTCATTCAGTTTGTTTCTATAGTGTGAGTGTTTAGCACCTCATTCAGTTTGTTTCTATAGTGTGAGTGTTTAGCACTTCATTCACTTTGTTTCTATAGTGTGAGTGTTTAGCACTTTATACAGTTTGTTTCTATAGTGTGAGTGTTTAGCACTTCATTCACTTTGTTTCTATAGTGTGAGTGTTTAGCACTTCATTCACTTTGTTTCTATAGTGTGAGTGTTTAGCACGTCATACAGTTTGTTTCTATAGTGTGAGTGTTTAGCACTTCATTCACTTTGTTTCTATAGTGTGAGTGTTTAGCACTTCATACACTTTGTTTCTATAGTGTGAGTGTTTAGCACTTCATTCAGTTTGTTTCTATAGTGTGAGTGTTTACCACTTAATTCACTTTGTTTCTATAGTGTGAGTGTTTAGCACTTCATTCACTTTGTTTCTATAGTGTGAGTGTTTAGCACTTCATACACTTTGTTTCTATAGTGTGAGTGTTTAGCACTTCATTCACTTTGTTTCTATAGTGTGAGTGTTTAGCACTTCATTCACTTTGTTTCTATAGTGTGAGTGTTTACCACTTCATACACTTTGTTTCTATAGTGTGAGTGTTTACAGTTTGTTTCTATAGTGTGAGTGTTTAGCACTTAATTCACTTTGTTTCTATAGTGTGTGTTTACCACTTAATTCACTTTGTTTCTATAGTGTGAGTGTTTAGCACTTCATACACTTTGTTTCTATAGTGTGAGTGTTTAGCACTTCATTCACTTTGTTTCTATAGTGTGAGTGTTTAGCACTTAATTCACTTTGTTTCTATAGTGTGAGTGTTTAGCACTTCATACACGTTGTTTCTATAGTGTGAGTGTTTAGCACTTCATTCACTTTGTTTCTATAGTGTGAGTGTTTAGCACTTCATTCACTTTGTTTCTATAGTGTGAGTGTTTAGCACTTCATTCAGTTTGTTTCTATAGTGTGAGTGTTTAGCACTTAATTCACTTTGTTTCTATAGTGTGAGTGTTTAGCACTTCATTCACTTTGTTTCTATAGTGTGAGTGTTTAGCACTTAATTCACTTTGTTTCTATAGTGTGAGTGTTTAGCACTTAATTCACTTTGTTTCTATAGTGTGAGTGTTTACAGTTTGTTTCTATAGTGTGAGTGTTTAGCACTTCATTCACTTTGTTTCTATAGTGTGAGTGTTTAGCACTTCATTCACTTTGTTTCTATAGTGTGAGTGTTTAGCACTTCATTCACTTTGTTTCTATAGTGTGAGTGTTTAGCACTTCATTCACTTTGTTTCTATAGTGTGAGTGTTTAGCACTTAATTCACTTTGTTTCTATAGTGTGAGTGTTTAGCACTTCATTCAGTTTGTTTCTATAGTGTGAGTGTTTAGCACTTCATTCAGTTTGTTTCTATAGTGTGAGTGTTTACAGTTTGTTTCTATAGTGTGAGTGTTTAGCACTTCATACACGTTGTTTCTATAGTGTGAGTGTTTAGCACTTCATACACGTTGTTTCTATAGTGTGAGTGTTTAGCACTTCATTCAGTTTGTTTCTATAGTGTGAGTGTTTAGCACTTAATTCACTTTGTTTCTATAGTGTGAGTGTTTAGCACTTCATTCAGTTTGTTTCTATAGTGTGAGTGTTTAGCACTTCATTCAGTTTGTTTCTATAGTGTGAGTGTTTAGCACTTCATTCAGTTTATTTCTATAGTGTGAGTGTTTAGCTCTTCATTCAGTTTGTTTCTATAGTGTGAGTGTTTAGCACTTCATTCACTTTGTTTCTATAGTGTGAGTGTTTAGCACTTCATTCACTTTGTTTCTATAGTGTGAGTGTTTAGCACTTCATTCACTTTGTTTCTATAGTGTGAGTGTTTAGCACTTCATTCACTTTGTTTCTATAGTGTGAGTGTTTAGCACTTCATTCAGTTTGTTTCTATAGTGTGAGTGTTTAGCACTTCATTCACTTTGTTTCTATAGTGTGAGTGTTTAGCACTTCATTCAGTTTGTTTCTATAGTGTGAGTGTTTAGCACTTCATTCACTTTGTTTCTATAGTGTGAGTGTTTAGCACTTCATTCAGTTTGTTTCTATAGTGTGAGTGTTTAGCACTTAATTCACTTTGTTTCTATAGTGTGAGTGTTTAGCACTTCATTCAGTTTGTTTCTATAGTGTGAGTGTTTAGCACTTCATTCAGTTTGTTTCTATAGTGTGAGTGTTTACAGTTTGTTTCTATAGTGTGAGTGTTTAGCACTTAATTCACTTTGTTTCTATAGTGTGAGTGTTTACCACTTCATTCAGTTTGTTTCTATAGTGTGAGTGTTTACAGTTTGTTTCTATAGTGTGAGTGTTTAGCACTTCATACACTTTGTTTCTATAGTGTGAGTGTTTAGCACTTCATACACGTTGTTTCTATAGTGTGAGTGTTTACCACTTCATTCAGTTTGTTTCTATAGTGTGAGTGTTTACCACTTAATTCACTTTGTTTCTATAGTCTGAGTGTTTAGCACTTCATACACGTTGTTTCTATAGTGTGAGTGTTTAGCACTTCATTCACTTTGTTTCTATAGTGTGAGTGTTTAGCACTTCATTCACTTTGTTTTTATAGTGTGAGTGTTTAGCACTTCATTCACTTTGTTTCTATAGTGTGAGTGTTTAGCACTTCATTCACTTTGTTTCTATAGTGTGAGTGTTTAGCACTTCATTCAGTTTGTTTCTATAGTGTGAGTGTTTAGCACTTCATTCACTTTGTTTCTATAGTGTGAGTGTTTAGCACTTCATTCAGTTTGTTTCTATAGTGTGAGTGTTTAGCACTTCATTCACTTTGTTTCTATAGTGTGAGTGTTTAGCACTTCATTCAGTTTGTTTCTATAGTGTGAGTGTTTAGCACATAATTCACTTTGTTTCTATAGTGTGAGTGTTTAGCACTTCATTCACTTTGTTTCTATAGTGTGAGTGTTTAGCACTTAATTCACTTTGTTTCTATAGTGTGAGTGTTTAGCACTTAATTCACTTTGTTTCTATAGTGTGAGTGTTTACAGTTTGTTTCTATAGTGTGAGTGTTTAGCACTTCATTCACTTTGTTTCTATAGTGTGAGTGTTTAGCACTTCATTCACTTTGTTTCTATAGTGTGAGTGTTTAGCACTTCATTCACTTTGTTTCTATAGTGTGAGTGTTTAGCACTTCATTCACTTTGTTTCTATAGTGTGAGTGTTTAGCACTTCATTCAGTTTGTTTCTATAGTGTGAGTGTTTAGCACTTCATTCACTTTGTTTCTATAGTGTGAGTGTTTAGCACTTCATTCACTTTGTTTCTATAGTGTGAGTGTTTAGCACTTCATTCAGTTTGTTTCTATAGTGTGAGTGTTTAGCACTTAATTCACTTTGTTTCTATAGTGTGAGTGTTTAGCACTTAATTCACTTTGTTTCTATAGTGTGAGTGTTTAGCACTTCATTCACTTTGTTTCTATAGTGTGAGTGTTTACAGTTTGTTTCTATAGTGTGAGTGTTTAGCACTTCATTCACTTTGTTTCTATAGTGTGAGTGTTTAGCACTTCATTCACTTTGTTTCTATAGTGTGAGTGTTTAGCACTTCATTCACTTTGTTTCTATAGTGTGAGTGTTTAGCACTTCATTCACTTTGTTTCTATAGTGTGAGTGTTTAGCACTTCATTCAGTTTGTTTCTATAGTGTGAGTGTTTAGCACTTCATTCACTTTGTTTCTATAGTGTGAGTGTTTAGCACTTAATTCACTTTGTTTCTATAGTGTGAGTGTTTAGCACTTCATTCAGTTTGTTTCTATAGTGTGAGTGTTTAGCACTTAATTCACTTTGTTTCTATAGTGTGAGTGTTTAGCACTTCATTCACTTTGTTTCTATAGTGTGAGTGTTTAGCACTTCATTCACTTTGTTTCTATAGTGTGAGTGTTTAGCACTTCATTCAGTTTGTTTCTATAGTGTGAGTGTTTAGCACTTCATTCAGTTTGTTTCTATAGTGTGAGTGTTTAGCACTTCATACACGTTGTTTCTATAGTGTGAGTGTTTAGCACTTCATACACGTTGTTTCTATAGTGTGAGTGTTTAGCACTTAATTCACTTTGTTTCTATAGTGTGAGTGTTTAGCACTTCATTCAGTTTGTTTCTATAGTGTGAGTGTTTAGCACTTCATTCAGTTTGTTTCTATAGTGTGAGTGTTTAGCTCTTCATTCAGTTTGTTTCTATAGTGTGAGTGTTTAGCACTTAATTCACTTTGTTTCTATAGTGTGAGTGTTTAGCACTTCATTCAGTTTGTTTCTATAGTGTGAGTGTTTAGCACTTCATTCAGTTTGTTTCTATAGTGTGAGTGTTTAGCTCTTCATTCAGTTTGTTTCTATAGTGTGAGTGTTTAGCACTTAATTCACTTTGTTTCTATAGTGTGAGTGTTTAGCACTTCATTCAGTTTGTTTCTATAGTGTGAGTGTTTAGCACTTCATTCAGTTTGTTTCTATAGTGTGAGTGTTTAGCTCTTCATTCAGTTTGTTTCTATAGTGTGAGTGTTTAGCACTTCATTCAGTTTGTTTCTATAGTGTGAGTGTTTACAGTTTGTTTCTATAGTGTGAGTGTTTACAGTTTGTTTCTATAGTGTGAGTGTTTACAGTGTGTTTCTATAGTGTGAGTGTTTACAGTTTGTTTCTATAGTGTGAGTGTTTTCAGTGTGTTTCTATAGTGTGAGTGTTTACAGTTTGTTTCTATAGTGTGAGTATTTACAGTTTATTTCTATAGTGTGAGTGTTTTCAGTGTGTTTCTATAGTGTGAGTGTTTACAGTTTGTTTCTATATTGTGAGTGTTTACAGTTTGTTTCTATATTGTGAGTGTTTACAGTTTTTCTATAGTGTGAGTGTTTAGCACTTCATTCACTTTGTTTCTATAGTGTGAGTGTTTAGCACTTCATTCAGTTTGTTTCTATAGTGTGAGTGTTTAGCACTTCATTCACTTTGTTTCTATAGTGTGAGTGTTTAGCACTTAATTCACTTTGTTTCTATAGTGTGAGTGTTTAGCACTTAATTCACTTTGTTTCTATAGTGTGAGTGTTTAGCACTTCATTCACTTTGTTTCTATAGTGTGAGTGTTTAGCACTTCATTCACTTTGTTTCTATAGTGTGAGTGTTTACAGTTTGTTTCTATAGTGTGAGTGTTTAGCACTTCATTCACTTTGTTTCTATAGTGTGAGTGTTTAGCACTTCATTCACTTTGTTTCTATAGTGTGAGTGTTTAGCACTTCATTCACTTTGTTTCTATAGTGTGAGTGTTTAGCACTTCATTCACTTTGTTTCTATAGTGTGAGTGTTTAGCACTTAATTCACTTTGTTTCTATAGTGTGAGTGTTTAGCACTTCATTCAGTTTGTTTCTATAGTGTGAGTGTTTAGCACTTCATTCAGTTTGTTTCTATAGTGTGAGTGTTTACAGTTTGTTTCTATAGTGTGAGTGTTTAGCACTTCATACACGTTGTTTCTATAGTGTGAGTGTTTAGCACTTCATACACGTTGTTTCTATAGTGTGAGTGTTTAGCACTTCATTCAGTTTGTTTCTATAGTGTGAGTGTTTAGCACTTAATTCACTTTGTTTCTATAGTGTGAGTGTTTAGCACTTCATTCAGTTTGTTTCTATAGTGTGAGTGTTTAGCACTTCATTCAGTTTGTTTCTATAGTGTGAGTGTTTAGCACTTCATTCAGTTTATTTCTATAGTGTGAGTGTTTAGCTCTTCATTCAGTTTGTTTCTATAGTGTGAGTGTTTAGCACTTCATTCACTTTGTTTCTATAGTGTGAGTGTTTAGCACTTCATTCACTTTGTTTCTATAGTGTGAGTGTTTAGCACTTCATTCACTTTGTTTCTATAGTGTGAGTGTTTAGCACTTCATTCACTTTGTTTCTATAGTGTGAGTGTTTAGCACTTCATTCAGTTTGTTTCTATAGTGTGAGTGTTTAGCACTTCATTCACTTTGTTTCTATAGTGTGAGTGTTTAGCACTTCATTCAGTTTGTTTCTATAGTGTGAGTGTTTAGCACTTCATTCACTTTGTTTCTATAGTGTGAGTGTTTAGCACTTCATTCAGTTTGTTTCTATAGTGTGAGTGTTTAGCACTTAATTCACTTTGTTTCTATAGTGTGAGTGTTTAGCACTTCATTCAGTTTGTTTCTATAGTGTGAGTGTTTAGCACTTCATTCAGTTTGTTTCTATAGTGTGAGTGTTTACAGTTTGTTTCTATAGTGTGAGTGTTTAGCACTTAATTCACTTTGTTTCTATAGTGTGAGTGTTTACCACTTCATTCAGTTTGTTTCTATAGTGTGAGTGTTTACAGTTTGTTTCTATAGTGTGAGTGTTTAGCACTTCATACACTTTGTTTCTATAGTGTGAGTGTTTAGCACTTCATACACGTTGTTTCTATAGTGTGAGTGTTTACCACTTCATTCAGTTTGTTTCTATAGTGTGAGTGTTTACCACTTAATTCACTTTGTTTCTATAGTCTGAGTGTTTAGCACTTCATACACGTTGTTTCTATAGTGTGAGTGTTTAGCACTTCATTCACTTTGTTTCTATAGTGTGAGTGTTTAGCACTTCATTCACTTTGTTTTTATAGTGTGAGTGTTTAGCACTTCATTCACTTTGTTTCTATAGTGTGAGTGTTTAGCACTTCATTCACTTTGTTTCTATAGTGTGAGTGTTTAGCACTTCATTCAGTTTGTTTCTATAGTGTGAGTGTTTAGCACTTCATTCACTTTGTTTCTATAGTGTGAGTGTTTAGCACTTCATTCAGTTTGTTTCTATAGTGTGAGTGTTTAGCACTTCATTCACTTTGTTTCTATAGTGTGAGTGTTTAGCACTTCATTCAGTTTGTTTCTATAGTGTGAGTGTTTAGCACATAATTCACTTTGTTTCTATAGTGTGAGTGTTTAGCACTTCATTCACTTTGTTTCTATAGTGTGAGTGTTTAGCACTTAATTCACTTTGTTTCTATAGTGTGAGTGTTTAGCACTTAATTCACTTTGTTTCTATAGTGTGAGTGTTTACAGTTTGTTTCTATAGTGTGAGTGTTTAGCACTTCATTCACTTTGTTTCTATAGTGTGAGTGTTTAGCACTTCATTCACTTTGTTTCTATAGTGTGAGTGTTTAGCACTTCATTCACTTTGTTTCTATAGTGTGAGTGTTTAGCACTTCATTCACTTTGTTTCTATAGTGTGAGTGTTTAGCACTTCATTCAGTTTGTTTCTATAGTGTGAGTGTTTAGCACTTCATTCACTTTGTTTCTATAGTGTGAGTGTTTAGCACTTCATTCACTTTGTTTCTATAGTGTGAGTGTTTAGCACTTCATTCAGTTTGTTTCTATAGTGTGAGTGTTTAGCACTTAATTCACTTTGTTTCTATAGTGTGAGTGTTTAGCACTTAATTCACTTTGTTTCTATAGTGTGAGTGTTTAGCACTTCATTCACTTTGTTTCTATAGTGTGAGTGTTTACAGTTTGTTTCTATAGTGTGAGTGTTTAGCACTTCATTCACTTTGTTTCTATAGTGTGAGTGTTTAGCACTTCATTCACTTTGTTTCTATAGTGTGAGTGTTTAGCACTTCATTCACTTTGTTTCTATAGTGTGAGTGTTTAGCACTTCATTCACTTTGTTTCTATAGTGTGAGTGTTTAGCACTTCATTCAGTTTGTTTCTATAGTGTGAGTGTTTAGCACTTCATTCACTTTGTTTCTATAGTGTGAGTGTTTAGCACTTAATTCACTTTGTTTCTATAGTGTGAGTGTTTAGCACTTCATTCAGTTTGTTTCTATAGTGTGAGTGTTTAGCACTTAATTCACTTTGTTTCTATAGTGTGAGTGTTTAGCACTTCATTCACTTTGTTTCTATAGTGTGAGTGTTTAGCACTTCATTCACTTTGTTTCTATAGTGTGAGTGTTTAGCACTTCATTCAGTTTGTTTCTATAGTGTGAGTGTTTAGCACTTCATTCAGTTTGTTTCTATAGTGTGAGTGTTTAGCACTTCATACACGTTGTTTCTATAGTGTGAGTGTTTAGCACTTCATACACGTTGTTTCTATAGTGTGAGTGTTTAGCACTTAATTCACTTTGTTTCTATAGTGTGAGTGTTTAGCACTTCATTCAGTTTGTTTCTATAGTGTGAGTGTTTAGCACTTCATTCAGTTTGTTTCTATAGTGTGAGTGTTTAGCTCTTCATTCAGTTTGTTTCTATAGTGTGAGTGTTTAGCACTTAATTCACTTTGTTTCTATAGTGTGAGTGTTTAGCACTTCATTCAGTTTGTTTCTATAGTGTGAGTGTTTAGCACTTCATTCAGTTTGTTTCTATAGTGTGAGTGTTTAGCTCTTCATTCAGTTTGTTTCTATAGTGTGAGTGTTTAGCACTTCATTCAGTTTGTTTCTATAGTGTGAGTGTTTACAGTTTGTTTCTATAGTGTGAGTGTTTACAGTTTGTTTCTATAGTGTGAGTGTTTACAGTGTGTTTCTATAGTGTGAGTGTTTACAGTTTGTTTCTATAGTGTGAGTGTTTTCAGTGTGTTTCTATAGTGTGAGTGTTTACAGTTTGTTTCTATAGTGTGAGTATTTACAGTTTGTTTCTATAGTGTGAGTGTTTTCAGTGTGTTTCTATAGTGTGAGTGTTTACAGTTTGTTTCTATATTGTGAGTGTTTACAGTTTGTTTCTATATTGTGAGTGTTTACAGTTTTTCTATAGTGTGAGTGTTTAGCACTTCATTCACTTTGTTTCTATAGTGTGAGTGTTTAGCACTTCATTCAGTTTGTTTCTATAGTGTGAGTGTTTAGCACTTCATTCACTTTGTTTCTATAGTGTGAGTGTTTAGCACTTAATTCACTTTGTTTCTATAGTGTGAGTGTTTAGCACTTAATTCACTTTGTTTCTATAGTGTGAGTGTTTAGCACTTCATTCACTTTGTTTCTATAGTGTGAGTGTTTAGCACTTCATTCACTTTGTTTCTATAGTGTGAGTGTTTAGCACTTAATTCACTTTGTTTCTATAGTGTGAGTGTTTAGCACTTAATTCACTTTGTTTCTATAGTGTGAGTGTTTAGCACTTCATTCAGTTTGTTTCTATAGTGTGAGTGTTTAGCATTTCATTCACTTTGTTTCTATAGTGTGAGTGTTTAGCACTTCATTCAGTTTGTTTCTATAGTGTGAGTGTTTAGCACTTCATTCAGTTTGTTTCTATAGTGTGAGTGTTTAGCACTTCATTCAGTTTGTTTCTATAGTGTGAGTGTTTAGCACTTCATTCAGTTTGTTTCTATAGTGTGAGTGTTTAGCACCTCATTCAGTTTGTTTCTATAGTGTGAGTGTTTAGCACTTCATTCACTTTGTTTCTATAGTGTGAGTGTTTAGCACTTTATACAGTTTGTTTCTATAGTGTGAGTGTTTAGCACTTCATTCACTTTGTTTCTATAGTGTGAGTGTTTAGCACTTCATTCACTTTGTTTCTATAGTGTGAGTGTTTAGCACGTCATACAGTTTGTTTCTATAGTGTGAGTGTTTAGCACTTCATTCACTTTGTTTCTATAGTGTGAGTGTTTAGCACTTCATACACTTTGTTTCTATAGTGTGAGTGTTTAGCACTTCATTCAGTTTGTTTCTATAGTGTGAGTGTTTACCACTTAATTCACTTTGTTTCTATAGTGTGAGTGTTTAGCACTTCATTCACTTTGTTTCTATAGTGTGAGTGTTTAGCACTTCATACACTTTGTTTCTATAGTGTGAGTGTTTAGCACTTCATTCACTTTGTTTCTATAGTGTGAGTGTTTAGCACTTCATTCACTTTGTTTCTATAGTGTGAGTGTTTACCACTTCATACACTTTGTTTCTATAGTGTGAGTGTTTACAGTTTGTTTCTATAGTGTGAGTGTTTAGCACTTAATTCACTTTGTTTCTATAGTGTGTGTTTACCACTTAATTCACTTTGTTTCTATAGTGTGAGTGTTTAGCACTTCATACACTTTGTTTCTATAGTGTGAGTGTTTAGCACTTCATTCACTTTGTTTCTATAGTGTGAGTGTTTAGCACTTAATTCACTTTGTTTCTATAGTGTGAGTGTTTAGCACTTCATACACGTTGTTTCTATAGTGTGAGTGTTTAGCACTTCATTCACTTTGTTTCTATAGTGTGAGTGTTTAGCACTTCATTCACTTTGTTTCTATAGTGTGAGTGTTTAGCACTTCATTCAGTTTGTTTCTATAGTGTGAGTGTTTAGCACTTAATTCACTTTGTTTCTATAGTGTGAGTGTTTAGCACTTCATTCACTTTGTTTCTATAGTGTGAGTGTTTAGCACTTAATTCACTTTGTTTCTATAGTGTGAGTGTTTAGCACTTAATTCACTTTGTTTCTATAGTGTGAGTGTTTACAGTTTGTTTCTATAGTGTGAGTGTTTAGCACTTCATTCACTTTGTTTCTATAGTGTGAGTGTTTAGCACTTCATTCACTTTGTTTCTATAGTGTGAGTGTTTAGCACTTCATTCACTTTGTTTCTATAGTGTGAGTGTTTAGCACTTCATTCACTTTGTTTCTATAGTGTGAGTGTTTAGCACTTAATTCACTTTGTTTCTATAGTGTGAGTGTTTAGCACTTCATTCAGTTTGTTTCTATAGTGTGAGTGTTTAGCACTTCATTCAGTTTGTTTCTATAGTGTGAGTGTTTACAGTTTGTTTCTATAGTGTGAGTGTTTAGCACTTCATACACGTTGTTTCTATAGTGTGAGTGTTTAGCACTTCATACACGTTGTTTCTATAGTGTGAGTGTTTAGCACTTCATTCAGTTTGTTTCTATAGTGTGAGTGTTTAGCACTTAATTCACTTTGTTTCTATAGTGTGAGTGTTTAGCACTTCATTCAGTTTGTTTCTATAGTGTGAGTGTTTAGCACTTCATTCAGTTTGTTTCTATAGTGTGAGTGTTTAGCACTTCATTCAGTTTATTTCTATAGTGTGAGTGTTTAGCTCTTCATTCAGTTTGTTTCTATAGTGTGAGTGTTTAGCACTTCATTCACTTTGTTTCTATAGTGTGAGTGTTTAGCACTTCATTCACTTTGTTTCTATAGTGTGAGTGTTTAGCACTTCATTCACTTTGTTTCTATAGTGTGAGTGTTTAGCACTTCATTCACTTTGTTTCTATAGTGTGAGTGTTTAGCACTTCATTCAGTTTGTTTCTATAGTGTGAGTGTTTAGCACTTCATTCACTTTGTTTCTATAGTGTGAGTGTTTAGCACTTCATTCAGTTTGTTTCTATAGTGTGAGTGTTTAGCACTTCATTCACTTTGTTTCTATAGTGTGAGTGTTTAGCACTTCATTCAGTTTGTTTCTATAGTGTGAGTGTTTAGCACTTAATTCACTTTGTTTCTATAGTGTGAGTGTTTAGCACTTCATTCAGTTTGTTTCTATAGTGTGAGTGTTTAGCACTTCATTCAGTTTGTTTCTATAGTGTGAGTGTTTACAGTTTGTTTCTATAGTGTGAGTGTTTAGCACTTAATTCACTTTGTTTCTATAGTGTGAGTGTTTACCACTTCATTCAGTTTGTTTCTATAGTGTGAGTGTTTACAGTTTGTTTCTATAGTGTGAGTGTTTAGCACTTCATACACTTTGTTTCTATAGTGTGAGTGTTTAGCACTTCATACACGTTGTTTCTATAGTGTGAGTGTTTACCACTTCATTCAGTTTGTTTCTATAGTGTGAGTGTTTACCACTTAATTCACTTTGTTTCTATAGTCTGAGTGTTTAGCACTTCATACACGTTGTTTCTATAGTGTGAGTGTTTAGCACTTCATTCACTTTGTTTCTATAGTGTGAGTGTTTAGCACTTCATTCACTTTGTTTTTATAGTGTGAGTGTTTAGCACTTCATTCACTTTGTTTCTATAGTGTGAGTGTTTAGCACTTCATTCACTTTGTTTCTATAGTGTGAGTGTTTAGCACTTCATTCAGTTTGTTTCTATAGTGTGAGTGTTTAGCACTTCATTCACTTTGTTTCTATAGTGTGAGTGTTTAGCACTTCATTCAGTTTGTTTCTATAGTGTGAGTGTTTAGCACTTCATTCACTTTGTTTCTATAGTGTGAGTGTTTAGCACTTCATTCAGTTTGTTTCTATAGTGTGAGTGTTTAGCACATAATTCACTTTGTTTCTATAGTGTGAGTGTTTAGCACTTCATTCACTTTGTTTCTATAGTGTGAGTGTTTAGCACTTAATTCACTTTGTTTCTATAGTGTGAGTGTTTAGCACTTAATTCACTTTGTTTCTATAGTGTGAGTGTTTACAGTTTGTTTCTATAGTGTGAGTGTTTAGCACTTCATTCACTTTGTTTCTATAGTGTGAGTGTTTAGCACTTCATTCACTTTGTTTCTATAGTGTGAGTGTTTAGCACTTCATTCACTTTGTTTCTATAGTGTGAGTGTTTAGCACTTCATTCACTTTGTTTCTATAGTGTGAGTGTTTAGCACTTCATTCAGTTTGTTTCTATAGTGTGAGTGTTTAGCACTTCATTCACTTTGTTTCTATAGTGTGAGTGTTTAGCACTTCATTCACTTTGTTTCTATAGTGTGAGTGTTTAGCACTTCATTCAGTTTGTTTCTATAGTGTGAGTGTTTAGCACTTAATTCACTTTGTTTCTATAGTGTGAGTGTTTAGCACTTAATTCACTTTGTTTCTATAGTGTGAGTGTTTAGCACTTCATTCACTTTGTTTCTATAGTGTGAGTGTTTACAGTTTGTTTCTATAGTGTGAGTGTTTAGCACTTCATTCACTTTGTTTCTATAGTGTGAGTGTTTAGCACTTCATTCACTTTGTTTCTATAGTGTGAGTGTTTAGCACTTCATTCACTTTGTTTCTATAGTGTGAGTGTTTAGCACTTCATTCACTTTGTTTCTATAGTGTGAGTGTTTAGCACTTCATTCAGTTTGTTTCTATAGTGTGAGTGTTTAGCACTTCATTCACTTTGTTTCTATAGTGTGAGTGTTTAGCACTTAATTCACTTTGTTTCTATAGTGTGAGTGTTTAGCACTTCATTCAGTTTGTTTCTATAGTGTGAGTGTTTAGCACTTAATTCACTTTGTTTCTATAGTGTGAGTGTTTAGCACTTCATTCACTTTGTTTCTATAGTGTGAGTGTTTAGCACTTCATTCACTTTGTTTCTATAGTGTGAGTGTTTAGCACTTCATTCAGTTTGTTTCTATAGTGTGAGT
Organism: Nerophis lumbriciformis; assembly: GCF_033978685.3. Classification (NCBI taxonomy): domain Eukaryota; kingdom Metazoa; phylum Chordata; class Actinopteri; order Syngnathiformes; family Syngnathidae; genus Nerophis; species Nerophis lumbriciformis. Next base: position 6,898,264 of record NC_084552.2, on the reverse strand, counting down.
GTTTAGCACTTCATTCAGTTTGTTTCTATAGTGTGAGTGTTTAGCACTTCATACACGTTGTTTCTATAGTGTGAGTGTTTAGCACTTCATACACGTTGTTTCTATAGTGTGAGTGTTTAGCACTTAATTCACTTTGTTTCTATAGTGTGAGTGTTTAGCACTTCATTCAGTTTGTTTCTATAGTGTGAGTGTTTAGCACTTCATTCAGTTTGTTTCTATAGTGTGAGTGTTTAGCTCTTCATTCAGTTTGTTTCTATAGTGTGAGTGTTTAGCACTTAATTCACTTTGTTTCTATAGTGTGAGTGTTTAGCACTTCATTCAGTTTGTTTCTATAGTGTGAGTGTTTAGCACTTCATTCAGTTTGTTTCTATAGTGTGAGTGTTTAGCTCTTCATTCAGTTTGTTTCTATAGTGTGAGTGTTTAGCACTTAATTCACTTTGTTTCTATAGTGTGAGTGTTTAGCACTTCATTCAGTTTGTTTCTATAGTGTGAGTGTTTAGCACTTCATTCAGTTTGTTTCTATAGTGTGAGTGTTTAGCTCTTCATTCAGTTTGTTTCTATAGTGTGAGTGTTTAGCACTTCATTCAGTTTGTTTCTATAGTGTGAGTGTTTACAGTTTGTTTCTATAGTGTGAGTGTTTACAGTTTGTTTCTATAGTGTGAGTGTTTACAGTGTGTTTCTATAGTGTGAGTGTTTACAGTTTGTTTCTATAGTGTGAGTGTTTTCAGTGTGTTTCTATAGTGTGAGTGTTTACAGTTTGTTTCTATAGTGTGAGTATTTACAGTTTGTTTCTATAGTGTGAGTGTTTTCAGTGTGTTTCTATAGTGTGAGTGTTTACAGTTTGTTTCTATATTGTGAGTGTTTACAGTTTGTTTCTATATTGTGAGTGTTTACAGTTTTTCTATAGTGTGAGTGTTTAGCACTTCATTCACTTTGTTTCTATAGTGTGAGTGTTTAGCACTTCATTCAGTTTGTTTCTATAGTGTGAGTGTTTAGCACTTCATTCACTTTGTTTCTATAGTGTGAGTGTTTAGCACTTAATTCACTTTGTTTCTATAGTGTGAGTGTTTAGCACTTAATTCACTTTGTTTCTATAGTGTGAGTGTTTAGCACTTCATTCACTTTGTTTCTATAGTGTGAGTGTTTAGCACTTCATTCACTTTGTTTCTATAGTGTGAGTGTTTAGCACTTAATTCACTTTGTTTCTATAGTGTGAGTGTTTAGCACTTAATTCACTTTGTTTCTATAGTGTGAGTGTTTAGCACTTCATTCAGTTTGTTTCTATAGTGTGAGTGTTTAGCATTTCATTCACTTTGTTTCTATAGTGTGAGTGTTTAGCACTTCATTCAGTTTGTTTCTATAGTGTGAGTGTTTAGCACTTCATTCAGTTTGTTTCTATAGTGTGAGTGTTTAGCACTTCATTCAGTTTGTTTCTATAGTGTGAGTGTTTAGCACTTCATTCAGTTTGTTTCTATAGTGTGAGTGTTTAGCACCTCATTCAGTTTGTTTCTATAGTGTGAGTGTTTAGCACTTCATTCACTTTGTTTCTATAGTGTGAGTGTTTAGCACTTTATACAGTTTGTTTCTATAGTGTGAGTGTTTAGCACTTCATTCACTTTGTTTCTATAGTGTGAGTGTTTAGCACTTCATTCACTTTGTTTCTATAGTGTGAGTGTTTAGCACGTCATACAGTTTGTTTCTATAGTGTGAGTGTTTAGCACTTCATTCACTTTGTTTCTATAGTGTGAGTGTTTAGCACTTCATACACTTTGTTTCTATAGTGTGAGTGTTTAGCACTTCATTCAGTTTGTTTCTATAGTGTGAGTGTTTACCACTTAATTCACTTTGTTTCTATAGTGTGAGTGTTTAGCACTTCATTCACTTTGTTTCTATAGTGTGAGTGTTTAGCACTTCATACACTTTGTTTCTATAGTGTGAGTGTTTAGCACTTCATTCACTTTGTTTCTATAGTGTGAGTGTTTAGCACTTCATTCACTTTGTTTCTATAGTGTGAGTGTTTACCACTTCATACACTTTGTTTCTATAGTGTGAGTGTTTACAGTTTGTTTCTATAGTGTGAGTGTTTAGCACTTAATTCACTTTGTTTCTATAGTGTGTGTTTACCACTTAATTCACTTTGTTTCTATAGTGTGAGTGTTTAGCACTTCATACACTTTGTTTCTATAGTGTGAGTGTTTAGCACTTCATTCACTTTGTTTCTATAGTGTGAGTGTTTAGCACTTAATTCACTTTGTTTCTATAGTGTGAGTGTTTAGCACTTCATACACGTTGTTTCTATAGTGTGAGTGTTTAGCACTTCATTCACTTTGTTTCTATAGTGTGAGTGTTTAGCACTTCATTCACTTTGTTTCTATAGTGTGAGTGTTTAGCACTTCATTCAGTTTGTTTCTATAGTGTGAGTGTTTAGCACTTAATTCACTTTGTTTCTATAGTGTGAGTGTTTAGCACTTCATTCACTTTGTTTCTATAGTGTGAGTGTTTAGCACTTAATTCACTTTGTTTCTATAGTGTGAGTGTTTAGCACTTAATTCACTTTGTTTCTATAGTGTGAGTGTTTACAGTTTGTTTCTATAGTGTGAGTGTTTAGCACTTCATTCACTTTGTTTCTATAGTGTGAGTGTTTAGCACTTCATTCACTTTGTTTCTATAGTGTGAGTGTTTAGCACTTCATTCACTTTGTTTCTATAGTGTGAGTGTTTAGCACTTCATTCACTTTGTTTCTATAGTGTGAGTGTTTAGCACTTAATTCACTTTGTTTCTATAGTGTGAGTGTTTAGCACTTCATTCAGTTTGTTTCTATAGTGTGAGTGTTTAGCACTTCATTCAGTTTGTTTCTATAGTGTGAGTGTTTACAGTTTGTTTCTATAGTGTGAGTGTTTAGCACTTCATACACGTTGTTTCTATAGTGTGAGTGTTTAGCACTTCATACACGTTGTTTCTATAGTGTGAGTGTTTAGCACTTCATTCAGTTTGTTTCTATAGTGTGAGTGTTTAGCACTTAATTCACTTTGTTTCTATAGTGTGAGTGTTTAGCACTTCATTCAGTTTGTTTCTATAGTGTGAGTGTTTAGCACTTCATTCAGTTTGTTTCTATAGTGTGAGTGTTTAGCACTTCATTCAGTTTATTTCTATAGTGTGAGTGTTTAGCTCTTCATTCAGTTTGTTTCTATAGTGTGAGTGTTTAGCACTTCATTCACTTTGTTTCTATAGTGTGAGTGTTTAGCACTTCATTCACTTTGTTTCTATAGTGTGAGTGTTTAGCACTTCATTCACTTTGTTTCTATAGTGTGAGTGTTTAGCACTTCATTCACTTTGTTTCTATAGTGTGAGTGTTTAGCACTTCATTCAGTTTGTTTCTATAGTGTGAGTGTTTAGCACTTCATTCACTTTGTTTCTATAGTGTGAGTGTTTAGCACTTCATTCAGTTTGTTTCTATAGTGTGAGTGTTTAGCACTTCATTCACTTTGTTTCTATAGTGTGAGTGTTTAGCACTTCATTCAGTTTGTTTCTATAGTGTGAGTGTTTAGCACTTAATTCACTTTGTTTCTATAGTGTGAGTGTTTAGCACTTCATTCAGTTTGTTTCTATAGTGTGAGTGTTTAGCACTTCATTCAGTTTGTTTCTATAGTGTGAGTGTTTACAGTTTGTTTCTATAGTGTGAGTGTTTAGCACTTAATTCACTTTGTTTCTATAGTGTGAGTGTTTACCACTTCATTCAGTTTGTTTCTATAGTGTGAGTGTTTACAGTTTGTTTCTATAGTGTGAGTGTTTAGCACTTCATACACTTTGTTTCTATAGTGTGAGTGTTTAGCACTTCATACACGTTGTTTCTATAGTGTGAGTGTTTACCACTTCATTCAGTTTGTTTCTATAGTGTGAGTGTTTACCACTTAATTCACTTTGTTTCTATAGTCTGAGTGTTTAGCACTTCATACACGTTGTTTCTATAGTGTGAGTGTTTAGCACTTCATTCACTTTGTTTCTATAGTGTGAGTGTTTAGCACTTCATTCACTTTGTTTTTATAGTGTGAGTGTTTAGCACTTCATTCACTTTGTTTCTATAGTGTGAGTGTTTAGCACTTCATTCACTTTGTTTCTATAGTGTGAGTGTTTAGCACTTCATTCAGTTTGTTTCTATAGTGTGAGTGTTTAGCACTTCATTCACTTTGTTTCTATAGTGTGAGTGTTTAGCACTTCATTCAGTTTGTTTCTATAGTGTGAGTGTTTAGCACTTCATTCACTTTGTTTCTATAGTGTGAGTGTTTAGCACTTCATTCAGTTTGTTTCTATAGTGTGAGTGTTTAGCACATAATTCACTTTGTTTCTATAGTGTGAGTGTTTAGCACTTCATTCACTTTGTTTCTATAGTGTGAGTGTTTAGCACTTAATTCACTTTGTTTCTATAGTGTGAGTGTTTAGCACTTAATTCACTTTGTTTCTATAGTGTGAGTGTTTACAGTTTGTTTCTATAGTGTGAGTGTTTAGCACTTCATTCACTTTGTTTCTATAGTGTGAGTGTTTAGCACTTCATTCACTTTGTTTCTATAGTGTGAGTGTTTAGCACTTCATTCACTTTGTTTCTATAGTGTGAGTGTTTAGCACTTCATTCACTTTGTTTCTATAGTGTGAGTGTTTAGCACTTCATTCAGTTTGTTTCTATAGTGTGAGTGTTTAGCACTTCATTCACTTTGTTTCTATAGTGTGAGTGTTTAGCACTTCATTCACTTTGTTTCTATAGTGTGAGTGTTTAGCACTTCATTCAGTTTGTTTCTATAGTGTGAGTGTTTAGCACTTAATTCACTTTGTTTCTATAGTGTGAGTGTTTAGCACTTAATTCACTTTGTTTCTATAGTGTGAGTGTTTAGCACTTCATTCACTTTGTTTCTATAGTGTGAGTGTTTACAGTTTGTTTCTATAGTGTGAGTGTTTAGCACTTCATTCACTTTGTTTCTATAGTGTGAGTGTTTAGCACTTCATTCACTTTGTTTCTATAGTGTGAGTGTTTAGCACTTCATTCACTTTGTTTCTATAGTGTGAGTGTTTAGCACTTCATTCACTTTGTTTCTATAGTGTGAGTGTTTAGCACTTCATTCAGTTTGTTTCTATAGTGTGAGTGTTTAGCACTTCATTCACTTTGTTTCTATAGTGTGAGTGTTTAGCACTTAATTCACTTTGTTTCTATAGTGTGAGTGTTTAGCACTTCATTCAGTTTGTTTCTATAGTGTGAGTGTTTAGCACTTAATTCACTTTGTTTCTATAGTGTGAGTGTTTAGCACTTCATTCACTTTGTTTCTATAGTGTGAGTGTTTAGCACTTCATTCACTTTGTTTCTATAGTGTGAGTGTTTAGCACTTCATTCAGTTTGTTTCTATAGTGTGAGTGTTTAGCACTTCATTCAGTTTGTTTCTATAGTGTGAGTGTTTAGCACTTCATACACGTTGTTTCTATAGTGTGAGTGTTTAGCACTTCATACACGTTGTTTCTATAGTGTGAGTGTTTAGCACTTAATTCACTTTGTTTCTATAGTGTGAGTGTTTAGCACTTCATTCAGTTTGTTTCTATAGTGTGAGTGTTTAGCACTTCATTCAGTTTGTTTCTATAGTGTGAGTGTTTAGCTCTTCATTCAGTTTGTTTCTATAGTGTGAGTGTTTAGCACTTAATTCACTTTGTTTCTATAGTGTGAGTGTTTAGCACTTCATTCAGTTTGTTTCTATAGTGTGAGTGTTTAGCACTTCATTCAGTTTGTTTCTATAGTGTGAGTGTTTAGCTCTTCATTCAGTTTGTTTCTATAGTGTGAGTGTTTAGCACTTAATTCACTTTGTTTCTATAGTGTGAGTGTTTAGCACTTCATTCAGTTTGTTTCTATAGTGTGAGTGTTTAGCACTTCATTCAGTTTGTTTCTATAGTGTGAGTGTTTAGCTCTTCATTCAGTTTGTTTCTATAGTGTGAGTGTTTAGCACTTCATTCAGTTTGTTTCTATAGTGTGAGTGTTTACAGTTTGTTTCTATAGTGTGAGTGTTTACAGTTTGTTTCTATAGTGTGAGTGTTTACAGTGTGTTTCTATAGTGTGAGTGTTTACAGTTTGTTTCTATAGTGTGAGTGTTTTCAGTGTGTTTCTATAGTGTGAGTGTTTACAGTTTGTTTCTATAGTGTGAGTATTTACAGTTTGTTTCTATAGTGTGAGTGTTTTCAGTGTGTTTCTATAGTGTGAGTGTTTACAGTTTGTTTCTATATTGTGAGTGTTTACAGTTTGTTTCTATATTGTGAGTGTTTACAGTTTTTCTATAGTGTGAGTGTTTAGCACTTCATTCACTTTGTTTCTATAGTGTGAGTGTTTAGCACTTCATTCAGTTTGTTTCTATAGTGTGAGTGTTTAGCACTTCATTCACTTTGTTTCTATAGTGTGAGTGTTTAGCACTTAATTCACTTTGTTTCTATAGTGTGAGTGTTTAGCACTTAATTCACTTTGTTTCTATAGTGTGAGTGTTTAGCACTTCATTCACTTTGTTTCTATAGTGTGAGTGTTTAGCACTTCATTCACTTTGTTTCTATAGTGTGAGTGTTTACAGTTTGTTTCTATAGTGTGAGTGTTTAGCACTTCATTCACTTTGTTTCTATAGTGTGAGTGTTTAGCACTTCATTCACTTTGTTTCTATAGTGTGAGTGTTTAGCACTTCATTCACTTTGTTTCTATAGTGTGAGTGTTTAGCACTTCATTCACTTTGTTTCTATAGTGTGAGTGTTTAGCACTTAATTCACTTTGTTTCTATAGTGTGAGTGTTTAGCACTTCATTCAGTTTGTTTCTATAGTGTGAGTGTTTAGCACTTCATTCAGTTTGTTTCTATAGTGTGAGTGTTTACAGTTTGTTTCTATAGTGTGAGTGTTTAGCACTTCATACACGTTGTTTCTATAGTGTGAGTGTTTAGCACTTCATACACGTTGTTTCTATAGTGTGAGTGTTTAGCACTTCATTCAGTTTGTTTCTATAGTGTGAGTGTTTAGCACTTAATTCACTTTGTTTCTATAGTGTGAGTGTTTAGCACTTCATTCAGTTTGTTTCTATAGTGTGAGTGTTTAGCACTTCATTCAGTTTGTTTCTATAGTGTGAGTGTTTAGCACTTCATTCAGTTTATTTCTATAGTGTGAGTGTTTAGCTCTTCATTCAGTTTGTTTCTATAGTGTGAGTGTTTAGCACTTCATTCACTTTGTTTCTATAGTGTGAGTGTTTAGCACTTCATTCACTTTGTTTCTATAGTGTGAGTGTTTAGCACTTCATTCACTTTGTTTCTATAGTGTGAGTGTTTAGCACTTCATTCACTTTGTTTCTATAGTGTGAGTGTTTAGCACTTCATTCAGTTTGTTTCTATAGTGTGAGTGTTTAGCACTTCATTCACTTTGTTTCTATAGTGTGAGTGTTTAGCACTTCATTCAGTTTGTTTCTATAGTGTGAGTGTTTAGCACTTCATTCACTTTGTTTCTATAGTGTGAGTGTTTAGCACTTCATTCAGTTTGTTTCTATAGTGTGAGTGTTTAGCACTTAATTCACTTTGTTTCTATAGTGTGAGTGTTTAGCACTTCATTCAGTTTGTTTCTATAGTGTGAGTGTTTAGCACTTCATTCAGTTTGTTTCTATAGTGTGAGTGTTTACAGTTTGTTTCTATAGTGTGAGTGTTTAGCACTTAATTCACTTTGTTTCTATAGTGTGAGTGTTTACCACTTCATTCAGTTTGTTTCTATAGTGTGAGTGTTTACAGTTTGTTTCTATAGTGTGAGTGTTTAGCACTTCATACACTTTGTTTCTATAGTGTGAGTGTTTAGCACTTCATACACGTTGTTTCTATAGTGTGAGTGTTTACCACTTCATTCAGTTTGTTTCTATAGTGTGAGTGTTTACCACTTAATTCACTTTGTTTCTATAGTCTGAGTGTTTAGCACTTCATACACGTTGTTTCTATAGTGTGAGTGTTTAGCACTTCATTCACTTTGTTTCTATAGTGTGAGTGTTTAGCACTTCATTCACTTTGTTTTTATAGTGTGAGTGTTTAGCACTTCATTCACTTTGTTTCTATAGTGTGAGTGTTTAGCACTTCATTCACTTTGTTTCTATAGTGTGAGTGTTTAGCACTTCATTCAGTTTGTTTCTATAGTGTGAGTGTTTAGCACTTCATTCACTTTGTTTCTATAGTGTGAGTGTTTAGCACTTCATTCAGTTTGTTTCTATAGTGTGAGTGTTTAGCACTTCATTCACTTTGTTTCTATAGTGTGAGTGTTTAGCACTTCATTCAGTTTGTTTCTATAGTGTGAGTGTTTAGCACATAATTCACTTTGTTTCTATAGTGTGAGTGTTTAGCACTTCATTCACTTTGTTTCTATAGTGTGAGTGTTTAGCACTTAATTCACTTTGTTTCTATAGTGTGAGTGTTTAGCACTTAATTCACTTTGTTTCTATAGTGTGAGTGTTTACAGTTTGTTTCTATAGTGTGAGTGTTTAGCACTTCATTCACTTTGTTTCTATAGTGTGAGTGTTTAGCACTTCATTCACTTTGTTTCTATAGTGTGAGTGTTTAGCACTTCATTCACTTTGTTTCTATAGTGTGAGTGTTTAGCACTTCATTCACTTTGTTTCTATAGTGTGAGTGTTTAGCACTTCATTCAGTTTGTTTCTATAGTGTGAGTGTTTAGCACTTCATTCACTTTGTTTCTATAGTGTGAGTGTTTAGCACTTCATTCACTTTGTTTCTATAGTGTGAGTGTTTAGCACTTCATTCAGTTTGTTTCTATAGTGTGAGTGTTTAGCACTTAATTCACTTTGTTTCTATAGTGTGAGTGTTTAGCACTTAATTCACTTTGTTTCTATAGTGTGAGTGTTTAGCACTTCATTCACTTTGTTTCTATAGTGTGAGTGTTTACAGTTTGTTTCTATAGTGTGAGTGTTTAGCACTTCATTCACTTTGTTTCTATAGTGTGAGTGTTTAGCACTTCATTCACTTTGTTTCTATAGTGTGAGTGTTTAGCACTTCATTCACTTTGTTTCTATAGTGTGAGTGTTTAGCACTTCATTCACTTTGTTTCTATAGTGTGAGTGTTTAGCACTTCATTCAGTTTGTTTCTATAGTGTGAGTGTTTAGCACTTCATTCACTTTGTTTCTATAGTGTGAGTGTTTAGCACTTAATTCACTTTGTTTCTATAGTGTGAGTGTTTAGCACTTCATTCAGTTTGTTTCTATAGTGTGAGTGTTTAGCACTTAATTCACTTTGTTTCTATAGTGTGAGTGTTTAGCACTTCATTCACTTTGTTTCTATAGTGTGAGTGTTTAGCACTTCATTCACTTTGTTTCTATAGTGTGAGTGTTTAGCACTTCATTCAGTTTGTTTCTATAGTGTGAGTGTTTAGCACTTCATTCAGTTTGTTTCTATAGTGTGAGTGTTTAGCACTTCATACACGTTGTTTCTATAGTGTGAGTGTTTAGCACTTCATACACGTTGTTTCTATAGTGTGAGTGTTTAGCACTTAATTCACTTTGTTTCTATAGTGTGAGTGTTTAGCACTTCATTCAGTTTGTTTCTATAGTGTGAGTGTTTAGCACTTCATTCAGTTTGTTTCTATAGTGTGAGTGTTTAGCTCTTCATTCAGTTTGTTTCTATAGTGTGAGTGTTTAGCACTTAATTCACTTTGTTTCTATAGTGTGAGTGTTTAGCACTTCATTCAGTTTGTTTCTATAGTGTGAGTGTTTAGCACTTCATTCAGTTTGTTTCTATAGTGTGAGTGTTTAGCTCTTCATTCAGTTTGTTTCTATAGTGTGAGTGTTTAGCACTTCATTCAGTTTGTTTCTATAGTGTGAGTGTTTACAGTTTGTTTCTATAGTGTGAGTGTTTACAGTTTGTTTCTATAGTGTGAGTGTTTACAGTGTGTTTCTATAGTGTGAGTGTTTACAGTTTGTTTCTATAGTGTGAGTGTTTTCAGTGTGTTTCTATAGTGTGAGTGTTTACAGTTTGTTTCTATAGTGTGAGTATTTACAGTTTGTTTCTATAGTGTGAGTGTTTTCAGTGTGTTTCTATAGTGTGAGTGTTTACAGTTTGTTTCTATATTGTGAGTGTTTACAGTTTGTTTCTATATTGTGAGTGTTTACAGTTTTTCTATAGTGTGAGTGTTTAGCACTTCATTCACTTTGTTTCTATAGTGTGAGTGTTTAGCACTTCATTCAGTTTGTTTCTATAGTGTGAGTGTTTAGCACTTCATTCACTTTGTTTCTATAGTGTGAGTGTTTAGCACTTAATTCACTTTGTTTCTATAGTGTGAGTGTTTAGCACTTAATTCACTTTGTTTCTATAGTGTGAGTGTTTAGCACTTCATTCACTTTGTTTCTATAGTGTGAGTGTTTAGCACTTCATTCACTTTGTTTCTATAGTGTGAGTGTTTAGCACTTAATTCACTTTGTTTCTATAGTGTGAGTGTTTAGCACTTAATTCACTTTGTTTCTATAGTGTGAGTGTTTAGCACTTCATTCAGTTTGTTTCTATAGTGTGAGTGTTTAGCATTTCATTCACTTTGTTTCTATAGTGTGAGTGTTTAGCACTTCATTCAGTTTGTTTCTATAGTGTGAGTGTTTAGCACTTCATTCAGTTTGTTTCTATAGTGTGAGTGTTTAGCACTTCATTCAGTTTGTTTCTATAGTGTGAGTGTTTAGCACTTCATTCAGTTTGTTTCTATAGTGTGAGTGTTTAGCACCTCATTCAGTTTGTTTCTATAGTGTGAGTGTTTAGCACTTCATTCACTTTGTTTCTATAGTGTGAGTGTTTAGCACTTTATACAGTTTGTTTCTATAGTGTGAGTGTTTAGCACTTCATTCACTTTGTTTCTATAGTGTGAGTGTTTAGCACTTCATTCACTTTGTTTCTATAGTGTGAGTGTTTAGCACGTCATACAGTTTGTTTCTATAGTGTGAGTGTTTAGCACTTCATTCACTTTGTTTCTATAGTGTGAGTGTTTAGCACTTCATACACTTTGTTTCTATAGTGTGAGTGTTTAGCACTTCATTCAGTTTGTTTCTATAGTGTGAGTGTTTACCACTTAATTCACTTTGTTTCTATAGTGTGAGTGTTTAGCACTTCATTCACTTTGTTTCTATAGTGTGAGTGTTTAGCACTTCATACACTTTGTTTCTATAGTGTGAGTGTTTAGCACTTCATTCACTTTGTTTCTATAGTGTGAGTGTTTAGCACTTCATTCACTTTGTTTCTATAGTGTGAGTGTTTACCACTTCATACACTTTGTTTCTATAGTGTGAGTGTTTACAGTTTGTTTCTATAGTGTGAGTGTTTAGCACTTAATTCACTTTGTTTCTATAGTGTGTGTTTACCACTTAATTCACTTTGTTTCTATAGTGTGAGTGTTTAGCACTTCATACACTTTGTTTCTATAGTGTGAGTGTTTAGCACTTCATTCACTTTGTTTCTATAGTGTGAGTGTTTAGCACTTAATTCACTTTGTTTCTATAGTGTGAGTGTTTAGCACTTCATACACGTTGTTTCTATAGTGTGAGTGTTTAGCACTTCATTCACTTTGTTTCTATAGTGTGAGTGTTTAGCACTTCATTCACTTTGTTTCTATAGTGTGAGTGTTTAGCACTTCATTCAGTTTGTTTCTATAGTGTGAGTGTTTAGCACTTAATTCACTTTGTTTCTATAGTGTGAGTGTTTAGCACTTCATTCACTTTGTTTCTATAGTGTGAGTGTTTAGCACTTAATTCACTTTGTTTCTATAGTGTGAGTGTTTAGCACTTAATTCACTTTGTTTCTATAGTGTGAGTGTTTACAGTTTGTTTCTATAGTGTGAGTGTTTAGCACTTCATTCACTTTGTTTCTATAGTGTGAGTGTTTAGCACTTCATTCACTTTGTTTCTATAGTGTGAGTGTTTAGCACTTCATTCACTTTGTTTCTATAGTGTGAGTGTTTAGCACTTCATTCACTTTGTTTCTATAGTGTGAGTGTTTAGCACTTAATTCACTTTGTTTCTATAGTGTGAGTGTTTAGCACTTCATTCAGTTTGTTTCTATAGTGTGAGTGTTTAGCACTTCATTCAGTTTGTTTCTATAGTGTGAGTGTTTACAGTTTGTTTCTATAGTGTGAGTGTTTAGCACTTCATACACGTTGTTTCTATAGTGTGAGTGTTTAGCACTTCATACACGTTGTTTCTATAGTGTGAGTGTTTAGCACTTCATTCAGTTTGTTTCTATAGTGTGAGTGTTTAGCACTTAATTCACTTTGTTTCTATAGTGTGAGTGTTTAGCACTTCATTCAGTTTGTTTCTATAGTGTGAGTGTTTAGCACTTCATTCAGTTTGTTTCTATAGTGTGAGTGTTTAGCACTTCATTCAGTTTATTTCTATAGTGTGAGTGTTTAGCTCTTCATTCAGTTTGTTTCTATAGTGTGAGTGTTTAGCACTTCATTCACTTTGTTTCTATAGTGTGAGTGTTTAGCACTTCATTCACTTTGTTTCTATAGTGTGAGTGTTTAGCACTTCATTCACTTTGTTTCTATAGTGTGAGTGTTTAGCACTTCATTCACTTTGTTTCTATAGTGTGAGTGTTTAGCACTTCATTCAGTTTGTTTCTATAGTGTGAGTGTTTAGCACTTCATTCACTTTGTTTCTATAGTGTGAGTGTTTAGCACTTCATTCAGTTTGTTTCTATAGTGTGAGTGTTTAGCACTTCATTCACTTTGTTTCTATAGTGTGAGTGTTTAGCACTTCATTCAGTTTGTTTCTATAGTGTGAGTGTTTAGCACTTAATTCACTTTGTTTCTATAGTGTGAGTGTTTAGCACTTCATTCAGTTTGTTTCTATAGTGTGAGTGTTTAGCACTTCATTCAGTTTGTTTCTATAGTGTGAGTGTTTACAGTTTGTTTCTATAGTGTGAGTGTTTAGCACTTAATTCACTTTGTTTCTATAGTGTGAGTGTTTACCACTTCATTCAGTTTGTTTCTATAGTGTGAGTGTTTACAGTTTGTTTCTATAGTGTGAGTGTTTAGCACTTCATACACTTTGTTTCTATAGTGTGAGTGTTTAGCACTTCATACACGTTGTTTCTATAGTGTGAGTGTTTACCACTTCATTCAGTTTGTTTCTATAGTGTGAGTGTTTACCACTTAATTCACTTTGTTTCTATAGTCTGAGTGTTTAGCACTTCATACACGTTGTTTCTATAGTGTGAGTGTTTAGCACTTCATTCACTTTGTTTCTATAGTGTGAGTGTTTAGCACTTCATTCACTTTGTTTTTATAGTGTGAGTGTTTAGCACTTCATTCACTTTGTTTCTATAGTGTGAGTGTTTAGCACTTCATTCACTTTGTTTCTATAGTGTGAGTGTTTAGCACTTCATTCAGTTTGTTTCTATAGTGTGAGTGTTTAGCACTTCATTCACTTTGTTTCTATAGTGTGAGTGTTTAGCACTTCATTCAGTTTGTTTCTATAGTGTGAGTGTTTAGCACTTCATTCACTTTGTTTCTATAGTGTGAGTGTTTAGCACTTCATTCAGTTTGTTTCTATAGTGTGAGTGTTTAGCACATAATTCACTTTGTTTCTATAGTGTGAGTGTTTAGCACTTCATTCACTTTGTTTCTATAGTGTGAGTGTTTAGCACTTAATTCACTTTGTTTCTATAGTGTGAGTGTTTAGCACTTAATTCACTTTGTTTCTATAGTGTGAGTGTTTACAGTTTGTTTCTATAGTGTGAGTGTTTAGCACTTCATTCACTTTGTTTCTATAGTGTGAGTGTTTAGCACTTCATTCACTTTGTTTCTATAGTGTGAGTGTTTAGCACTTCATTCACTTTGTTTCTATAGTGTGAGTGTTTAGCACTTCATTCACTTTGTTTCTATAGTGTGAGTGTTTAGCACTTCATTCAGTTTGTTTCTATAGTGTGAGTGTTTAGCACTTCATTCACTTTGTTTCTATAGTGTGAGTGTTTAGCACTTCATTCACTTTGTTTCTATAGTGTGAGTGTTTAGCACTTCATTCAGTTTGTTTCTATAGTGTGAGTGTTTAGCACTTAATTCACTTTGTTTCTATAGTGTGAGTGTTTAGCACTTAATTCACTTTGTTTCTATAGTGTGAGTGTTTAGCACTTCATTCACTTTGTTTCTATAGTGTGAGTGTTTACAGTTTGTTTCTATAGTGTGAGTGTTTAGCACTTCATTCACTTTGTTTCTATAGTGTGAGTGTTTAGCACTTCATTCACTTTGTTTCTATAGTGTGAGTGTTTAGCACTTCATTCACTTTGTTTCTATAGTGTGAGTGTTTAGCACTTCATTCACTTTGTTTCTATAGTGTGAGTGTTTAGCACTTCATTCAGTTTGTTTCTATAGTGTGAGTGTTTAGCACTTCATTCACTTTGTTTCTATAGTGTGAGTGTTTAGCACTTAATTCACTTTGTTTCTATAGTGTGAGTGTTTAGCACTTCATTCAGTTTGTTTCTATAGTGTGAGTGTTTAGCACTTAATTCACTTTGTTTCTATAGTGTGAGTGTTTAGCACTTCATTCACTTTGTTTCTATAGTGTGAGTGTTTAGCACTTCATTCACTTTGTTTCTATAGTGTGAGTGTTTAGCACTTCATTCAGTTTGTTTCTATAGTGTGAGTGTTTAGCACTTCATTCAGTTTGTTTCTATAGTGTGAGTGTTTAGCACTTCATACACGTTGTTTCTATAGTGTGAGTGTTTAGCACTTCATACACGTTGTTTCTATAGTGTGAGTGTTTAGCACTTAATTCACTTTGTTTCTATAGTGTGAGTGTTTAGCACTTCATTCAGTTTGTTTCTATAGTGTGAGTGTTTAGCACTTCATTCAGTTTGTTTCTATAGTGTGAGTGTTTAGCTCTTCATTCAGTTTGTTTCTATAGTGTGAGTGTTTAGCACTTAATTCACTTTGTTTCTATAGTGTGAGTGTTTAGCACTTCATTCAGTTTGTTTCTATAGTGTGAGTGTTTAGCACTTCATTCAGTTTGTTTCTATAGTGTGAGTGTTTAGCTCTTCATTCAGTTTGTTTCTATAGTGTGAGTGTTTAGCACTTAATTCACTTTGTTTCTATAGTGTGAGTGTTTAGCACTTCATTCAGTTTGTTTCTATAGTGTGAGTGTTTAGCACTTCATTCAGTTTGTTTCTATAGTGTGAGTGTTTAGCTCTTCATTCAGTTTGTTTCTATAGTGTGAGTGTTTAGCACTTCATTCAGTTTGTTTCTATAGTGTGAGTGTTTACAGTTTGTTTCTATAGTGTGAGTGTTTACAGTTTGTTTCTATAGTGTGAGTGTTTACAGTGTGTTTCTATAGTGTGAGTGTTTACAGTTTGTTTCTATAGTGTGAGTGTTTTCAGTGTGTTTCTATAGTGTGAGTGTTTACAGTTTGTTTCTATAGTGTGAGTATTTACAGTTTGTTTCTATAGTGTGAGTGTTTTCAGTGTGTTTCTATAGTGTGAGTGTTTACAGTTTGTTTCTATATTGTGAGTGTTTACAGTTTGTTTCTATATTGTGAGTGTTTACAGTTTTTCTATAGTGTGAGTGTTTAGCACTTCATTCACTTTGTTTCTATAGTGTGAGTGTTTAGCACTTCATTCAGTTTGTTTCTATAGTGTGAGTGTTTAGCACTTCATTCACTTTGTTTCTATAGTGTGAGTGTTTAGCACTTAATTCACTTTGTTTCTATAGTGTGAGTGTTTAGCACTTAATTCACTTTGTTTCTATAGTGTGAGTGTTTAGCACTTCATTCACTTTGTTTCTATAGTGTGAGTGTTTAGCACTTCATTCACTTTGTTTCTATAGTGTGAGTGTTTAGCACTTAATTCACTTTGTTTCTATAGTGTGAGTGTTTAGCACTTAATTCACTTTGTTTCTATAGTGTGAGTGTTTAGCACTTCATTCAGTTTGTTTCTATAGTGTGAGTGTTTAGCATTTCATTCACTTTGTTTCTATAGTGTGAGTGTTTAGCACTTCATTCAGTTTGTTTCTATAGTGTGAGTGTTTAGCACTTCATTCAGTTTGTTTCTATAGTGTGAGTGTTTAGCACTTCATTCAGTTTGTTTCTATAGTGTGAGTGTTTAGCACTTCATTCAGTTTGTTTCTATAGTGTGAGTGTTTAGCACCTCATTCAGTTTGTTTCTATAGTGTGAGTGTTTAGCACTTCATTCACTTTGTTTCTATAGTGTGAGTGTTTAGCACTTTATACAGTTTGTTTCTATAGTGTGAGTGTTTAGCACTTCATTCACTTTGTTTCTATAGTGTGAGTGTTTAGCACTTCATTCACTTTGTTTCTATAGTGTGAGTGTTTAGCACGTCATACAGTTTGTTTCTATAGTGTGAGTGTTTAGCACTTCATTCACTTTGTTTCTATAGTGTGAGTGTTTAGCACTTCATTCAGAGGAATTCACTGCATAGGAAGGTTTGTGTTGCAACCAATGAAATGTGACATCAGACCTTTTTTACAGCAACACTTAGAAAATGTGCTGCTCACATGTTTGCATCCATGATGCTGCAGCTAACATGCATCTGTCATGATGTCATGCATGTTAGCATCCATGATGCTGCAGCTAACATGCATCTGTCATGATGTCATGCATGTTTGCATCCATGATGCTGCAGCTAACATGCATCTGTCATGATGTCATGCATGTTAGCATCCATGATGCTGCAGCTAACATGCATCTGTCATGATGTCATGCATGTTTGCATCCATGATGCTGCAGTGTTCTGATGTCATGATGTCATGCATGTTTGCATCCATGATGCTGCAGTGTTCTGATGTCATGATGTCATGCATGTTTGCATCCATGATGCTGCAGTGTTCTGATGTCATGCATGTTTGCATCCATGATGCTGCAGTGTTCTGATGTCATGATGTCATGCATGTTTGCATCCATGATGCTGCAGCTAACATGCATCTGTCATGATGTCATGCATGTTTGCATCCACGATGCTGCAGTGTTCTGATGTCATGATGTCATGCATGTTTGCATCCATGATGCTGCAGTGTTCTGTCATGATGTCATGCATGTTTGCATCCATGATGCTGCAGTGTTCTGATGT
Source organism: Nerophis lumbriciformis (assembly GCF_033978685.3). NCBI lineage: Eukaryota > Metazoa > Chordata > Actinopteri > Syngnathiformes > Syngnathidae > Nerophis > Nerophis lumbriciformis. Next base: position 6,881,171 of record NC_084552.2, on the reverse strand, counting down.
CATGATGTCATGCATGTTTGCATCCATGATGCTGCAGTGTTCTGTCATGATGTCATGCATGTTTGCATCCATGATGCTGCAGTGTTCTGTCATGCATGTTTGCATCCATGATGCTGCAGTGTTCTGTCATGATGTCATGCATGTTTGCATCCATGATGCTGCAGTGTCATGATGTCATGCATGTTTGCATCCATGATGCTGCAGTGTTCTGATATCATGATATCATGCATGTTTGCATCCATGATGCTGCAGTGTTCTGATGTCATGATATCATGCATGTTTGCATCCATGATGCTGCAGTGTTCTGATATCATGATGTCATGCATGTTTGCATCCATGATGCTGCAGTGTTCTGTCATGATGTCATGCATGTTTGCATCCATGATGCTGCAGTGTCATGATGCCATGCATGTTTGCATCCATGATGCTGCAGTGTTCTGATATCATGATATCATGCATGTTTGCATCCATGATGCTGCAGTGTTCTGATGTCATGATGTCATGCATGTTTGCATCCATGATGCTGCAGTGTTCTGATGTCATGATATCATGCATGTTTGCATCCATGATGCAGCAGTGTCATGATATCATGCATGTTTGCATCCATGATGCTGCAGTGTTCTGATGGCATGATGTCATGCATGTTTGCATCCATGATGCTGCAGTGTTCTGATGTCATGATATCATGCATGTTTGCATCCATGATGCTGCAGTGTTCTGATGTCATGATGTCATGCATGTTTGCATCCATGATGCTGCAGTGTTCTGTCATGATGTCATGCATGTTTGCATCCATGATGCTGCAGTGTTCTGATATCATGATATCATGCATGTTTGCATCCATGATGCTGCAGTGTTCTGATGTCATGATATCATGCATGTTTGCATCCATGATGCTGCAGTGTTCTGATATCATGATGTCATGCATGTTTGCATCCATGATGCTGCAGTGTTCTGTCATGATGTCATGCATGTTTGCATCCATGATGCTGCAGTGTCATGATGCCATGCATGTTTGCATCCATGATGCTGCAGTGTTCTGATATCATGATATCATGCATGTTTGCATCCATGATGCTGCAGTGTTCTGATGTCATGATGTCATGCATGTTTGCATCCATGATGCTGCAGTGTTCTGATGTCATGATATCATGCATGTTTGCATCCATGATGCAGCAGTGTCATGATATCATGCATGTTTGCATCCATGATGCTGCAGTGTTCTGATGGCATGATGTCATGCATGTTTGCATCCATGATGCTGCAGTGTTCTGATGTCATGATATCATGCATGTTTGCATCCATGATGCTGCAGTGTTCTGATGTCATGATGTCATGCATGTTTGCATCCATGATGCTGCAGTGTTCTGTCATGATGTCATGCATGTTTGCATCCATGATGCTGCAGTGTTCTGATGTCATGATATCATGCATGTTTGCATCCATGATGCAGCAGTGTCATGATATCATGCATGTTTGCATCCATGATGCTGCAGTGTTCTGATGGCATGATGTCATGCATGTTTGCATCCACGATGATGCAGTGTTATGATGTCATGCATGTTTGCATCCATGATGCTGCAGTGTTCTGATATCATGATGTCATGCATGTTTGCATCCATGATGCTGCAGTGTTCTGATATCATGATGTCCATGCATTCTGCTGTCTGACCCCCATTTGCCTCCATAATTGGTAAGAAGTTTGTTGTGACCCACATCACATGTAGCACACCCCCAGAGGACAAAGTCATTACCAGTCGTTGTTGGGCCATATATTATTGATCTGCATTGTGTCAACTAGCATTCGTGTTATCACACTGTGGAACTGATGGACAATCGACTCTCAGGATCTAGCTCGGGTTGGTCAAGTGTCACATGTGACACCAATTGGCTTCTAGCACATTCTGATGCGTTCACATGTTCAGGAAGAACATCTGTTTTCTCTGCTCGCACGGTTTGTTTGTTTGGTCAAGTGTGCCGGCCTGCAACGAAGTGACCATCCATCGTCTTCCACTTATCTAAAGTTGGGTCGCGGGGGCAGCAGCCCAAGTCTTAACAACTTAAAAACCATAACAGCACAAATGAACATTTTTACCTGCCAAAGATGACATTTGAATCTTTGGCATGATAACTTCACACAGGTGATGCACTCTTATGACTGGTCCTTGTAAAAATGCTGCACATTATGTGCTCAATAAATGTACCTATATTATGTCAAAATGCTGCACATTATGTGCTCAATAAATGTACCTGTAATATGTCAATAAATGTACCTATAAAATGTGGCCTTGCCCACAATGCTTTGCTGCAACGCCGACTGGGCCCTCGCTAACGATGATGGCAACCTCTAAGACACTGTTGCTATTGACAACCGCTCTTGCTTTTGTCTTTCTCTCTCTCTCGTTTACATAACGCTGACATATTTTTCTGTTTGGTGCGCACTCATTAGGATTTGTTTTGCCTTTTGGAATAACGCTGAAGTAGCACATGTACTGTACACACAATTATGTCAGCCATGCATGGAATGTGTACTCTTTATTCTAGTAGTCCTCTCTCTGTGTGTGCGTGTGTGTGTGTGTGTGTGTGTGTGTGTGTGTGTGTGTGTGTGTGTGTGTGTGTGTGTGTGTGTGTGTGTGTGTGTGTGCTTGCCATCCTCCATGAATGTGTCAGAGGGGATGTTTGCTGTAGCAGATGATGCTCGCCCTCAGACATTCCATCACAACACTTTAGTGTCGCCGCACACATTGTCCCCCACACACATTGTCCCCCACACACATTGTCCCTCGCACACATTGTCCCTCACACACATTGTCCCCCGCACACATTGTCCCTCGCACACATTGTCCCCACACACATTGTCTCCCGCACACATTGTCCCCCGCACACATTGTCCCCCACACACATTGTCCCCACACACATTGTCCCTCGCACACATTGTCCCTCGCACACATTGTCCCCCACACACATTGTCCCCCGCACACTTTGTCCCCCCCGCACACATTGTCCCTCACACACATTGTCCCCCGCACACATTGTCCCTCGCACACATTGTCCCCCACACACATTGTCCCCAAACACATTGTCCCCTGCACACATTGTCCCCCGCACACATTGTCCCCCACACACATTGTCCCCCACACACATTGTCCCCCGCACACATTGTCCCCACACACATTGTCCCCCGCACACATTGTCCCCCGCACACATTGTCCCCCGCACACATTGTCCCCCGCACACATTGTCCCCCCGCACACATTGTCCCTCACACACATTGTCCCCTGCACACATTGTCCCCCGCACACATTGTCCCCACACACATTGTCCCCCGCACACATTGTCCCCCCCGCACACATTGTCCCTCACACACATTGTCTCCCGCACACATTGTCCCCCGCACACATTGTCCCTCGCACACATTGTCCCCACACACATTGTCTCCCGCACACATTGTCCCCCACACACATTGTCCCCCGCACACATTGTCCCTCGCACACATTGTCCCCATACACATTGTCTCCCGCACACATTGTCCCCCGCACACATTGTCTCCCGCACACATTGTCCCCACACACATTGTCCCTCGCACACATTGTCCCCCGCACACATTGTCCCCCGCACACATTGTCCCCCCGCACACATTGTCCCTCACACACATTGTCCCCTGCACACATTGTCCCCCGCGCACATTGTCCCCCACACACATTGTCCCCCGCACACATTGTCCCCCGCACACATTGTCCCCCGCACACATTGTCCCCCGCACACATTGTCCCCCCCGCACACATTGTCCCTCACACACATTGTCCCCTGCACACATTGTCCCCCACACACATTGTCCCCACACACATTGGCCCCCGCACACATTGTCCCCCCCGCACACATTGTCCCTCACACACATTGTCCCCCGCACACATTGTCCCCACACACATTGTCCCCTGCACACATTGTCCCCCGCACACATTGTCCCAACAAACATTGTCCCCCACACACATTGTCCCCCGCACACATTGTCCCGCGCACACATTGTCCCCCGCACACATTGTCCCCCCGCACACATTGTCCCGCGCACACATTGTCCCGCGCACACATTGTCCCGCGCACACATTGTCCCCCCCGCACACATTGTCCCTCACACACATTGTCCCCCGCACACATTGTCCCCCGCACACATTGTCCCCCCGCACACATTGTCCCTCACACACATTGTCCCCCGCACACATTGTCCCCCGCACACATTGTCCCCCGCACACATTGTCCCCCGCACACATTGTCCCCCGCACACATTGTCCCTCACACACATTGTCCCCCGCACACATTGTCCCCACACACATTGTCCCCGCACACATTGTCCCCCGCACACATTGTCCCCCCCGCACACATTGTCCCTCACACACATTGTCCCCCGCACACATTGTCCCCCGCACACATTGTCCCCACACACGTTGTCCCCCGCACACGTTGTCCCCCGCACACATTGTCCCCCGCACACATTGTCCCCCCCACACATTGTCCCCCGCACACATTGTCCCGCGCACACATTGTCCCCCGCACACATTGTCCCCCCCGCACACATTGTCCCTCGCACACATTGTCCCTCGCACACATTGTCCCCCACACACATTGTCCCCACACACATTGTCCCCTGCACACATTGTCCCCCGCACACATTGTCCCCACACACATTGTCCCCCACACACATTGTCCCCCGCACACATTGTCCCGCGCACACATTGTCCCCCGCACACATTGTCTCCCCCGCACACATTGTCCCTCACACACATTGTCCCCACACACATTGTCCCCCGCACACATTGTCCCCCGCACACATTGTCCCCCGCACACATTGTCCCCCCCGCACACATTGTCCCTCACACACATTGTCCCCTGCACACATTGTCCCCCGCACACATTGTCCCCACACACATTGTCCCCCCCGCACACATTGTCCCTCACACACATTGTCCCCCACACACATTGTCCCCCGCACACATTTTCCCCCGCACACATTGTCCCCCGCACACATTGTCCCCCCCGCACACATTGTCCCTCACACACATTGTCCCCCACACACATTGTCCCCCACACACATTGTCCCCCGCACACATTGTCCCCACACACATTGTCCCCCGCACACATTGTCCCCCGCACACATTGTCCCCACACACATTGTCCCCCGCACACGTTGTCCCCCGCACACGTTGTCTCCCGCACACATTGTCCCTCACACACATTGTCCCTCACACACATTGTCCCTCACACACATTGTCCCCACACACATTGTCCCCCACACACATTGTCCCCGCACTCTTGGAAGATGCAGCTAATGCAAGTCACCCTTGTAGCCTTCAAAGTCTCTAAAACAACTTCAAAACCCTCCGTCAACATCTTATATACACACTAATGTAGTAACAGACACCTTCATAACAATATGTACAATATACACACTGCAAGTATATATATAATGTAGAAACAGACACCTTCATAACAATATGTAATATGTACAATATACACACTGCAAGTATATATATAATGTAGTAACAGACACCTTCATAACAATATGTAATATGTACAATATACACACTGCAAGTATATATATAATGTAGTAACAGACACCTTCATAACAATATGTAATATGTACAATATACGCACTGCAAGTATATATATAATGTAGTAACAGACACCTTCATAACAATATGTAATATGTACAATATACACACTGCAAGTATATATATATTGCAAGTAACAATATGTAATATGTACAATATTTACCCTATTTTGGTGACTTTAGTCAATGTTTACATCTTAGAAAGCGAAACAAAGATTGTGAACAATAGGCACAACTCCAAAGAAAAGTGCAGTCCCCCTTAAACCCTGTGTTAGCATCACACACACACACACACACACACACACACACACACACACACACACACACACACACACGCATGTCGGGGTCACATCAGCCTAAACAATGGCTGAAGTTGTCCCAAAGCATGAGTTTTGAAACATCATCTCAGAATTCAAGCATGTAAATTGTGGACGTGAAACTAGACGACGTAATCTGACCTCCCCTACCCCCTAATTCAGATCTCTTTTCCAGGGCGATGTTCCTTTTAATCCCAGACTGCCATCTCTAATTATCTCTAGTTCTTCCTGTGGCTTCATCAGTGCCCATCACTGAGGTGGACACCATGCACTCATATACAGTATCAACATGCACTCATATACAGTATCAACATGCACTCATATACAGTATCAACATGCACTCATATACAGTATCAACATTCACTCATATACAGTATCAACATGCACTCATATACAGTATCAACATGCACTAATATACAATATCAGCATGCACTAATATACAATATCAACATGCACTAATATACAGTATCAACATGCACTCATATACATTATCAACATGCACTAATATACAGTATCAACATGCACTAATATACAGTATCAACATGCACTAATGTACAGTATCAACATGCACTAATATACAACATCAACATGCACTAATATACAGTATCAACATGCACTCATATACAGTATCAACATGCACTAATGTACAGTATCAACATGCACTCATATACAGTATCAACATGCACTAATGTTTAGTATCAACATGCACTAATGTACAGTATCAACATGCACTCATATACAGTATCAACATGCACTCATATACAGTATCAACATGCACTAATGTACAGTATCAACATGCACTAATGTACAGTATCAACATGCACTCATATACAGTATCAACATGCACTAATGTACAGTATCAACATGCACTAATATACAGTATCAACATGCACTCATATACAGTATCAACATGCACTCATATACAGTATCAACATGCACTCATGTACAGTATCAACATGCACTAATGTACAGTATCAACATGCACTCATGTACAGTATCAACATGCACTAATATACAGTATCATATCAACATGCACTAATATACAGTATCAACATGCACTAATATACAGTATCAACCTGCACTAATGTACAGTATCAACAACCACTAATGTACAGTATCAACATGCACTCATATACAGTATCAACATGCACTAGTATACAGTATCAACATGCACTAATATACAGTATCAACATGCACTAATGTACAGTATCAACATGCACTCATATACAGTATCAACATGCACTAATGTACAGTATCAACATGCACTAATATACAATATCAACATGCACTCATATACAGTATCAACATGCACTAATATACAGTATCAACATGCACTCATGTACAGTATCAACTTGCACTCATATACAGTATCAACATGCACTAATATACAGTATCAACATGCACTCATATACAGTATCAACATGCACTAATATACAGTATCAACATGCACTAATATACAGTATCAACATGCACTAATATACAGTATCAACATGCACTAATGTACAGTATCAACATGCACTCATATACAGTATCAACATGCACTAATGTACAGTATCAACATGCACTAATATACAATATCAACATGCACTCATATACAGTATCAACATGCACTAATATACAGTATCAACATGCACTCATATACAGTATCAACATGCACTCATGTACAGTATCAACATGCACTCATATACAGTATCAACATGCACTCATATACAGTATCAACATGCACTAATATACAGTATCAACATGCACTAATATACAGTATCTCTCCAACCTCTTTATTATTACTACTATGCACTTCTTCTACACAAACGTACTGCTTGTCTTCACACACTGATTATACGTCTAATTATAAGTCAATGTCTTCACACACTGATTATACGTCTAATTATAAGTCAATGTCTTCACACACTGATTATACGTCTAATTATAAGTCAGTGTCTTCACACACTGATTATACGTCTAATTATAAGTCAATGTCTTCACACACTGATTATACGTCTAATTATAAGTCAATGTCTTCACACTGATTATACGTCTAATTATAAGTCAATGTCTTCACACACTGATTATACGTCTAATTATAAGTCAATGTCTTCACACTGATTGTTTCACTTTCACAAATTCCTCAGTAAATTCAGCAAAATGTCAGCGTGGAGTTATTGAGTCTGTTTAGCTGAGTGGAGAGCTAGCTTGCGCAGCTAGTGGCTCCATGAGGATGACTTCTGTTTTGTTTGATCAGCTGTTTTACTGCCATGTTACAGACAATTAAGGTTTGTAAATAAACATTTACAGAATATTTCTAGAGATAATGCTGGGATTCATTAGGATAGGATAGACAAGGTCCTGGGTTCGATCCTGGGCTCTGTATCCTTCTGTGTGGAGTTTGCATCTTCTCCCCGTGACTGCGTGGGTTCCCTCCGGCTTCCTCCCACCTCCAAAGACATGCACCTGGGGATAGGTTGATTGGCAACACTAAATGATCCCTAGTGTGTGAATGTTGTCTATCTGTGTTGGCCCTGTGATGAGGTGGTGACTTGTCCAGGGTGTACACCGCCTTCCACCCGAGTGCAGCTAGGATAGGCTCCCCTGAAAGGGACAAGCTGTAGAAAATGGATGGATGGATGGATGGAGACATTTTGTCATTATTGCCCTATCCTTTTACACAGACGTAATAATGGTGTCATTGTTGTTTTAAGGCTCCAAAACATTCTGTATTATTTTTTTCTTTTTTAACAACAAACTCAACTAAACGCCTGACTTTTTTTAAATATTTTTTTTACAAGCAAAGTGAAAATAACTGCCTTCAGGACAAACTGTGGCCAGCATATGGCATGACATGACAAAGAACCTTTGAAGAGTGTTCCTGCTAGAAAGCTTCAGGGCTGAGTGAAACAGAACATTTGTACTGTAGTCAGTGGGAACATGACGCTTTTTTCTCAACACAGAATCATCCCACAGCAAGTCCAACTCAACAACTGCTGTCTTCAAATGCTACTAGTAGAAAACAATGAGTAGCACAGAAACAAATGTCTTAAACATCAGCATTTCATGATTACCACTCAAACAATGTGCATATAAACTAGAGATGCGCGGATAGGCAATTTATTTCATCCGCAACCGCGGCAGAAAGTCGTCAACCATCCGCCATCCACCCGATGTAACGTTTGATCAGAACTGCATCCGCCCGCCATCCGCCCGTTGTTATATATCTAACATTAAAAAAAAAAAAAAAAAAGGGTGAAAACTACGCGAATTGCACCTTGTGCAGACAAGATTTTTCGATCGGACACGGAGGAATTAGCAATCGCACTGGCTGATCACATGGGACAGTTAATAATGTAATGCAACCTTTAAAAATCATTACGCGGTGATCGCGATCCCAAAAATAAACTTTTCTTGCATGATAATGTCCAGAAAAATTCGCTTTATATTACTATAGAGTCCTTTTAACGAATGAGTTTGATGGTTTATCACAAACCTTAAATGAAAGAAGTCCTTTGTTCTCCTGCACCATGGCCTTGCTTCGTGTTTGGTGCGCCATCCTGTCAGCTGTATTTCACAGCACGACATACTGTTAAAAGTGTTTATACTATTTATACTTTCAATTAACAAATTGAAGTCTTGTGAAAGGTTGACAGGATAACTGGCATTAACTGTCAAAATAATTTCAAACTATTGCAGTTAGCTTACAGAATAAACATGTCAATCAACCCATATGATTTTTGCTGTAATATTTTTGTTTTGAAAAGTCACTGTGACTGATAGAAAAGTGATGGTTTTAGCAACATTTTAACCTGTCTGAATGCTAATAATCATTTTGCGTCGGGGGGCGAAGCCCTGAACCCTCCACCAGGACTTTGTCCTGGACCTACCGGGGCCTGCGGCCCTTGGACCCTGGCTACTAGGTTTTTCTGATTTAAAAGTTGGCAGGTATGGTGAGGTTATAAAGCTTTTGCCTGTTAAAGAAGGGAGACTGATCCAACGCAGCACAGACTTGCGCGTGCCACGCTGTCACGACCCAGACGCACACCAGTGCGCAATCATATGGGAGCCGCGCTGAGCGCACCTCCAAGCGCGTCTCGCTGCCGGCGGCGGCCAGGTATGGGCCCACGCTCCAGCGCCATCCATTTTCAGGGCTAGTTGATTCGGCAGGTGGGTTGTTACACACTCCCTTAGCGGGTTCCGACTTCCATGGCCACCGTCCTGCTCTCTATATCAACCAGGGTGAGCCCCACCCCTTTCGTGAGCGCACTGCCACCCCTGTTACGCGCCCCCGGCAACAGGGGTGGCAAGCAGGTAAGCTGCGCGGGCGGAGCGCGCGGAGTGACCCCTGTTACGAGCCCCCGGCCACGGGGGTGGCGGGCAGGTAAGCTGCTTACCTGCTGCGCGTGACGCCGGCCGCGGCGAAAGCGGACGAGGCGGGGTGTCGGTGCGGTGGGCGCGGTGGTGACCCTGGACGTGCGTCGGGCCCTTCTTGCGGATCGCCTCAGCTACGGCTCCCGGTGGGGCCCTCTCGGGGGAAGGGGCCTCGGTCCCGGACCCCGGCGAGGCGTCCCTTCTCCGCTCCGTAAAAGTGTCCATCTCTTTTCTTTTTTTTTCTTCTGTTGTGGCATATGCAGCAGGTGCCTGCTCGTTTTTCGTATGTGGGTAACAACATTTAACTATGTATATATATTTCCCAATTGGTTTAACTGCCACCCGCAAAAAAAAAAAAAAAAAATCTAATTAATCCGCCCGACCCGACCCGCGAGCGGATAAAATCTTATTTTTTTAAATTTCATCCGCCCGATCCGCGGATAATCCGCGGACTCCGCGGTTGTGTCCGCAAACCGCGCATCTCTAATATAAACACAGTAGGCCAGCAAGAGTCATCGTTGTGGCAGCATTAATGTTGCGGCTGCTATAGTAGTTATTATTATTAGTTTGTTGACAATGAGTCAGAACTTCAAATTTTATAAGGTAATGATCGGACATTACTTTAGTACACGGGAGTATCGTAACTTTGGAGGTGGTGACACCCCTGACAAGCACTAGATCTATCGTATTACCGTTGCGATGCGTAGGTTAATTTATTATTTGTGTAAGACCACAGCTATCAATTATAGTCTGGAGCGCCATGCACTGAGGGTCCGATGGGGTATTCATATGGATATTAAAGTCCCCCATTATGATTATATTGTCGGCGTGCGTCACTAAATCAGCAACGAACTCTGAAAATTCACTGATGAAGTCCGAATTGGGTCCTGGGGGGCGGTAGATAACAGCCAGGTGGAGAGGCAGCGGTGTGACAAACCTCATAGTAAGCACCTCAAACGAGTTATATTTATTATTTAGGTTCGGGGTAAGGTTAAAGTTTTTGTTGTATATGAGTGCGACTCCCCCACCCCTTTTAATGGGACGGGCAATATGCGTTCCCGCATAGCCAGGAGGAGACGCCTCACCCAGCGCAAAGAAATCGTCTGGTTTGAGCCAGGTCTCGGCGAGACCAATGACGTCAAGATTATTGTCTCTAATGACCTCATTAACTAATAACGTTTTGGAAGATAATGATCTTATGTTTAAGAAGCCCATATTATAGGTAGTGGGCTGTTTTGAGGAGTTTTTGTTGAAATTATCCGTAGTAGCAATATTAATAATGTTGTGTTTATTATGTGGAGTGCACTTTAAATAATTTCGACCATATCTAGGAATTGATATCACGGGAATTTTCCGATTGTTTGCTTGATGTTGTGATGAACCGAACGCATCATAACTTGCCACCTCAGTAGAGTGCATGTCTACTTCTGACACAGAAAAAACATTTTTTGAGTTGTGTATTGTTCTAAAATAGTTGCTATGTGTGCAGGTATTATCCAGCCTGGCGCTGGCTAGTTCTGTTTTAACTACCGTATTTTCCGCACTATAAGGCGCACTGGATTATTAGCCGCACCTTCAATGAATGGCATATTTCAAAACTTTGTCCACCTATAAGCCGCCCCGGACTATAAGCCGCGCCTACGCTGCGCTAAAGGGAATGTCAAAAAAACAGTCAGATAGGTCAGTCAAACTTTAATAATATATTAAAAACCAGCGTTCTAACAACTCTGTCCCAAAATGTACGCAAATGTGCAATCACAAACATAGTAAAATTCAAAATAGTGCAGAGCAATAGCAACATAATGTTGCTCGAACGTTAATGTCACAACACACAAAATAAACATAGCGCTCACCTTCTGAAGTTATTCTTCATTCGTAAATCCTTCGAATTCTTCGTCTTCGGTGTCCGAATTGAAAAGTTGGGCAAATGTGGGATCCAAAATGGCCGGTTCCGTCTCGTCGAAGTCATCGGAGTCAGTGTCACTGTTCAGCAGTTCTGTGAATCCTGCCTTCCGGAAAGCTCGGACCACAGTTGTGACCGAAATATCTGCCCAGGCATTTACGATCCACTGGCAAATGTTGGCGTATGTCGTCCGGCGCTGTCTGCCTGTCTTAGTGAAGGTGTGTTCGCCTTCGGTCATCCATTGTTCCCACGCCGTTCGCAGTCGTGATTTGAATGCCCTGTTGACACCAATATCCAGCGGTTGGAGTTCTTTGGTTAATCCACCCGGAATGACGGCGAGTGTTGTATTTGTGTGCTTCACTTGTTTTTTGACACCATCTGTGACGTGGGCGCGCATAGAGTCGTATATCAACATGGACGGAGCTGTGTGAAAAAAGCCACCCGGCCTCTTCGCGTAAACTTCCCTTAACCACTCGCTCATCTTTTCTTCATCCATCCATCCCTTCGAGTTAGCTTTTATGATGACGCCGGCTGGAAAGGTCTCTTTTGGCAAGGTCTTCCTTTTGAATATCACCATGGGTGGAAGTTTCAGGCCATTAGCATGGCAAGCTAGAACCACAGTGAAGGACGACTTCTCATTCCCTGTGGTGCGAATATTCACCGTACGTGCTCCCGTTGTATCTACAGTGCGGTTCACAGGAATATCAGTTGCTGTGAAATAGTAATCCATGTGAGGATGGAGAGATTGCGTCTTTTCATGAACCGGATCCTTGTCGCTTAGTAGGAGCCATTTTGTGGTCTTTACAGATGTAAACAGGAAATGAAACGTACGGTAATATCCGCGCGCTTTTTCTTCTTCTACGCGGGCGGGTGGTTGCTTACAGTAGAAGAAGAAGCGCTTCCTGTTCTATGGGGGCGGGTGCTTACCTTGGCGGTTGCTTGCGTAGAAGAAGAAGCGCTTCCTGTTCTACCGGGAAAAAAGATGGCGGCTGTTTACCGTAGTTACGAGACCGAAACTTTATGAAAACGAATCTTAATATTTATCCATATATAAAGCGCACCGGGTTAAAAGCCGCACTGTCAGCTTTTGAGTAAATTTGTGGTTTTTAGGTGCGGCTAATGGTGCGGAAAATACGGTAACTTCTCACCCGGACTAGCGCTTCTTTGAGGATTAGCCTTTCGCTTTGTTGTTAGCCCCGCTCGGCATCCCCGCTTCTGCTTCCGCTCACACCGCTTACGTGTCTTCCGTTGACGGTCCCCGCTGGCACTTAACTCCGCTGCTTCAGAGGCCGCTGGATGTAGCCAGCGAAGAATCCCCATGCTAGCGAGGAGGTCGAAAGTACACGCATCTTTCAGCCTATAACGGCCCGATCTATCCACATCCAGAATCGTCTGTCGGTCGTATCTGATCACGAAGTGTCCACGCTGTGAGCCAGCCATGAAATAGACAGCCACTCAAACAATGCGCATATAAACATAATGCCAACATCCATAAACTATTTCATGATTACTACTCAAACAAGGTGCATATAAACATAATGCCAACATCCATAAACTATTTCATGATTACTACTCAAACAAGGTGCATATAAACACAATGCCAACATCCATGTTGCTAACAGCAGTGTAGGGCTGGGCCATAAGGACCACAACTATAAACTCATCCTTAAGTGGAAATATTTGTTGACATGAATTAGGGATGTCCCGATCCAGGTTTTTGCACTTCCGATCCGATACCGATATCGTTTTTGCACTTCCGATCCGATACCGATACTGACCGATACTAGCCTATCCGAGCATGTATTAAAGTTTAAAGTTATTTAGCCTACTTAGTTGTCAGAATCATGTTGAAAAGGGTTTTAGTACTATTGATAACAACTAGCCAGCTGAATTAGGGGAGTTTGAATAATACACAATGGTTGGTAACAAGAAACTGACCTGTTTATTCAAGGATAAACACAAAATAAACAAAATTATACATGACAAACAGAAATGGCATCATTGAACTAGGGCTGGGCGATATGGCCTTTTTTTAATATTGCGATATTTTAAGGCCATATTGCGATACACAATATATATCTCCATATTTTGCCTTAGCCTTGAATGAACACTTGATGCATATAATCACAGCAGTATGATGATTCTATGTGTTTTGATTGATTGATTGAGACTTTTATTAGTAGGTTGCACAGTGAAGTACATATTCCGTACAATTGACCACTAAATGGTAACACCCCAATAAGTTTTTCCACTTGTTTAAGTCGAAGCCACTTAAATTGATTCATGATACAGATATATACTATCATCATAATACAGTCATCACACAAGATAATCACATTGAATTATTTACATTATTTATAATCCAGGGTGTGGAGGGGGGCCCCTGATGTAAGTGTCAAAAAGAGTTTGATATGAGAATAAATCTAAAGTTGGTTGATGTGGAAATGTTTGCCATTTTGATGGTGTGGAGTCTGGACGTGTGGCACCGAATGGAGATAAGCGTCTCGACAGACGTCACAATATTTGAACAATGATGACGAAAACTGTTGTCTCTGTCGTGTCCGTGTGTCGAAAATTGTTATGCGCTTATTTTTTATTTGATTTTGTGCGTGGCATAGATTTGCCGTGCGCAGAGGACGCTTGAGCAGGCGCGCACCTTAGCGGCTGCGCTAGCATCACAGCTAACGTTAGCCATGCCGCTACCTCGCTCTCTGCTGGGAGAGGACGTATACGTATGTGACGTATGACGTGACAGTATGTGACGTATGACGTGACAGTATGTGACGTATGACGTGACAGTATGTGACGTGTGTCTTGACAGTATGTGACGTGTGTAAGAAGGTGTGCTTGCTGTCTGTGAGAGGGAGACACAGGAAAGAGTGAGAAGAGCCTGTCGTGTAATGCCAGCAGCTAAAAGCAACTGCGTAAGAATTGTGGATGTGTTGAAGGTGTGCTGGAAAATGCGGAACGGAAATTACGGAGCAGCAGAAAAGTGAAATGTATTATTTAAATAGGTGCGTTGGAAAACACGGACCGGAGTTTTTTTTTTAAACTGGATCTGGATCGGCATTTTCCTATGCCTTGCCGATACGCAATTTTTGGCAAATATCGGCAGCCGATCCGATACAAATATCGGATCGGGACATCCCTAACATGAATAAATATCTCCACCATGCCTTGATTTTACATTTTGGGGACTGATGGGGATGCCAGACATACAAAAACGGGTACCAACAAAATTCCTTTTGTATAATTGGATCTCAACTTACATTTTTCAAATCAAAAATAAGAACAAGAAATACTTTGATGGCAAACTCTCTATCTTGCTAGCTTTCTGAGACTCTTATTTTGTTAGTGCAGCACTTTTATTGTGAAAAAAGGAACTGTTTAGAGTTTTGACAGCAGGTACGGTGCGAGAGTTTTCTTCTTGATACTGAGATAGCAGCAGTTAGCATCACCTCACAAGATCTTTAATCAAGTGACAAAGACGTGTCAATCAGCACAGTCATGGAGCCAACACTTTCACTTCCAGTCCATCAACATGAATGCATGGCCCCGAGTCATTTGCTCAGTGACACCATACAGGTGAACCCATAGTTACACACTGTGTGTGTGTGTGTGTGTGTGTGTGTGTGTGTGTGTGTGTGTGTGTGTGTGTGTGTGTGTGTGTGTGTGTGTGTGTGTGTGTGTGTGTGTGTGTATTGCATATATATATATATATATATATATATATATATAGTTGTGGTCAAAAGTGTACATAGACTTGTAAAGAACATCATGTCATGGCTGTCTTGACTTTACAATCATTTCTATTTTTTTGTGATGTAGTGATTGGAGCACATACTTGTTGGTCACAAAAAACATTCATGAAGTTTGCTTCTTTTATGAATTTATTATGGCTCTACTGAAAATGTGGTGGTCAAAAGTATACATACAGCAATGTTAATATTTGCTTACATGTCCCTTGGCAAGTTTACCTGCAATAAGGCGCTTTTGGTAGTCATCCACAAGCTTCTGCTTGACCACTTGACCACTAAATTGCTGCAGTTCAGCTAAATGTGTTGACATGGACTTGTTTCTTCAGCATTGTCCACACCTTTAAGTCAGGACTTTGGGAAGAAAACCTTCATTCTATCCTGATTTAGCCATTCCTTTACCACTTTTGAGGTGTATTTGGGGTCATTGTCCTGTTGGAACACCCAACTGCGCCCAAGACCCAACCTCCGGGCTGATGATTTTAGCTTGTCCTGAAGAATTTGGAGCTAATCCTCCTTTTTCATCGTCCCATTTAAAGCAGCAGTTCCATTGGCAGCAAAACAGGCCCAGAGCATAATACTACCACCACCATGCTTGACGGTAAGCATGGTGTTCCTGGGATTAAAGGCCTCACCTTTTCTCCTCCAAACATATTGCTGGGTATTGTAGCCAAACAGCTCCATTTTTGTTTCATCTGACCACAGAATTTTCCTCCAGAAGGTCTTATCTTTGTCCATGTGATCAGCAGCAAACTTTAGACGAGCCTTAAGGTGTGGCTTCTGGAGCAAGGACTTCTTTCTTGCATGGTAGCCTGTCAGTCCATGGCGATGCTTGACTGTGGACACTGACACCTGTGTTCCAGCAGCTTCCAATTCATTGCAGACCTCCTTTTTGGTGGTTCTCGGTTGACTCTTGATCATCCTGACCAATTGTCTCTCAGCAGCAGGTGATAGCTTGCGTTTTCTTCCTGATCGTGGCAGTGACAAAACTGTGCCATGCACTTTATACTTAGGAACAATTGTCTGCACAGTTGCTCTTGGGACCTTAAGCTGCTTTGAAATGTCTCCAAGTGACTTTCCTGACTTGTTCAAGTCAATGATTCAGTTTTTTTCAGATCTGTGCTGAGTTCCTTTGACTTTCCCATCGTGGCGTTTGTAAGCGAGTCTAATGACTGCATCACATGAGTCCTATTTCAATGGGCTCAGAGAAGTCAACAGGTGTCGTCTGTGACGATCTGTCACTTCATTTCCGTTTGTGCTTCCTTGTTTTGTGTTTACTTCCTATCAGTGCTCTTATTTTGTTTCTATTTCCTGCGGTTTTCCCGTCACCTGCTGTTGATTGGCAGCCGGTCCATACCTGTTGCCAATCAACATGTTTCTATTTATGCCTGTCTCGCACGCTTCTCAGCTCAGGGACTGATTTATGTTTGTAGAACCTACATGCACGACTGCTTCCTTCTGTTTAATGATAACAAAATTCCCCTTACCTGATCACTGTTCTCCTGGTTCCTGCATCTTGGGGTCACTACAACTGCAGCCATGCAACATCGTCAATCATAATCACTAGAGATGTTATCGGCCGATAAATGCTTTAAAATGTAATATCGGAAATTATCGGTATCGGTTTCAACCTCCCGATTTTCCTGGGAGACTCCCGAATTTCAGTGCCCCTCCCAAAAATCTCCCGGGGCAACCATTCTCCCCAATTACTCCCAATTTCCACCTGGACAACATTATTGGGGGCGTGCCTTAAAGGCACTGCCTTTAGCGTCCTCTACAACCTGTCGTCACGTCCGCTGTTCCTCCATACAAAGGCCCAGTCACATAATATCTACGGCTTTTCACACACACAAGTGAATGCAAGGCATACTTGGTCAACAGCCATACAGGTCACACTGAGGGTGGCCGTACAAACAAGTTTAACACTGTTGTTACAAATATGCGCCACACTGTGAACCCACACCAAACAACCCCCCGAATTTGGAGGTCTCAATGTTGGCAAGTATGATCTAGTATACTCTGGACTGAAGCTGTGTGCCTTCATTGTTTTTGTAGCTGTTGTTTTGAGGCATGTTTAAAAAAAATAAATAAAAATAATGCACTTTGTGACTTCAATAATAAATATGGCAGTGCCATGTTGGCACTTGTTTCCATAACTGGAGTTGAAGTTATTCTCTTATTTTGGAAAACTTTGTGTTTGACTGATTGATTGAAACTTGTATTAGTAGATTGCACAGTACAGTACATATTCCGTACAATTGACCACTAAATGGTAACACCCCAATAAGTTTTTCCACTTGTTTAAGTCGTGGTCCACTTAAATCAATTCATGGTAAAGTTACATAGTTTAATGCATCCAGCGGGGCATCACAACAAAATTAGCATAATAATGTGTTCATTCCACCACTGTATATATCTGCATCGATTGATATCGGAATCGGTAATTAAGAGTTGGACAATATCGGATATGGGCAAAAAAGCCATTAATAATCACTCACATGAAGTTAAGAGGCCATGCTGTGAAGCTAATTTGAGTTGATTGTAACTTTTCTACATCAGCAAAATTGCTGAAGTATGTTGCTATGTAGACTTTTGACCAGCATCGTGCGTAGTAAAGATCTAAAGAGGACTACTTCCAGTAGTATGATGAACAGTACCAGTAGGCTTCTGTGAGATATACACATATACAGGTAAAAGCCAGTAAATTAGAATATTTTGAAAAACTTGATTTATTTCAGTAATTGCATTCAAAAGGTGTAACTTGTACATTATATTTATTCATTGCACACAGACTGATGCATTCAAATGTTTATTTCATTTAATTTTGATGATTTGAAGTGGCAACAAATGAAAATCCAAAATTCCGTGTGTCACAAAATTAGAATATTACTTAAGGCTAATACAAAAAAGGGATTTTTAGAAATGTTGGCCAACTGAAAAGTATGAAAATGAAAAATATGAGCATGTACAATACTCAATACTTGGTTGGAGCTCCTTTTGCCTCAATTACTGCGTTAATGCGGCGTGGCATGGAGTCGATGAGTTTCTGGCACTGCTCAGGTGTTATGAGAGCCCAGGTTGCTCTGATAGTGGCCTTCAACTCTTCTGCGTTTTTGGGTCTGGCATTCTGCATCTTCCTTTTCACAATACCCCACAGATTTTCTATGGGGCTAAGGTCAGGGGAGTTGGCGGGCCAATTTAGAACAGAAATACCATGGTCCGTAAACCAGGCACGGGTAGATTTTGCGCTGTGTGCAGGCGCCAAGTCCTGTTGGAACTTGAAATCTCCATCTCCATAGAGCAGGTCAGCAGCAGGAAGCATGAAGTGCTCTGAAACTTGCTGGTAGACGGCTGCGTTGACCCTGGATCTCAGGAAACAGAGTGGACCGACACCAGCAGATGACATGGCACCCCAAACCATCACTGATGGTGGAAACTTTACACTAGACTTCAGGCAACGTGGATCCTGTGCCTCTCCTGTCTTCCTCCAGACTCTGGGACCTCGATTTCCAAAGGAAATGCAAAATTTGCATGGTTGGGTGATGGTTTGGGGTGCCATGTCATCTGCTGGTGTCGGTCCACTCTGTTTCCTGAGATCCAGGGTCAACGCAGCCGTCTACCAGCAAGTTTTAGAGCACTTCATGCTTCCTGCTGCTGACCTGCTCTATGGAGATGGAGATTTCAAGTTCCAACAGGACTTGGCGCCTGCACACAGCGCAAAATCTACCCGTGCCTGGTTTACGGACCATGGTATTTCTGTTCTAAATTGGCCCGCCAACTCCCCTGACCTTAGCCCCATAGAAAATCTGTGGGGTATTGTGAAAAGGAAGATGCAGAATGCCAGACCCAAAAACGCAGAAGAGTTGAAGGCCACTATCAGAGCAACCTGGGCTCTCATAACACCTGAGCAGTGCCAGAAACTCATCGACTCCACGCCACGCCGCATTAACGCAGTAATTGAGGCAAAAGGAGCTCCAACCAAGTATTGAGTATTGTACATGCTCATATTTTTCATTTTCATACTTTTCAGTTGGCCAACATTTCTAAAAATCCCTTTTTTGTATTAGCCTTAAGTAATATTCTAATTTTGTGACACACGGAATTTTGGATTTTCATTTGTTGCCACTTCAAATCATCAAAATTAAATGAAATAAACATTTGAATGCATCAGTCTGTGTGCAATGAATAAATATAATGTACAAGTTACACCTTTTGAATGCAATTACTGAAATAAATCAAGTTTTTCAAAATATTCTAATTTACTGGCTTTTACCTGTATGTGTTTCACTTTGTACAATGCTAAACTTGTTATTTTGCATAAACTAAAAGTATGTGTCCTACTATTTACTTTGTAAGTGAGTCAGCATCACCTGAGGGAACTTTAGTCGACAGCATCGCAACTCTTTTTTCATCTTTGCCATCACAACATTTCAGTTCAAGTTATGTTTGCATTTGTATTGATGGTGACCTCAAAAACAGCCCAGCAAAGTCTACCAGCGTACACCTCCATCATAATTACCATTCATATTAACATTACATTACATTACTTTACATGAATAATTACATGACATTACTTTGTGCAGCTGCCTGCAAGGAAGCCCTTGTGGCTCAGTCATCCTTTTTAGGCTCCTCTCCAAACCAACAAAGGGCTCTTTGAGTGCTGCTGCTGTGTGTGTGTGTGTGTGTGTGTGTGTGTGTGTGTGTGTGTGTGTGTGTGTGTGTGTGTGTGTGTGTGTGTGTGTGTGTGTGTGTGTGTGTGTGTGTGTGTGTGTGTGTGTCTGCACAACACACTGCACCACTTTGTCTGGCCACTAAAGACAATATTCAGGCAAAGACTTTGACACTTACTGTATGTGACATCCTGGTGACACCTGTGTGATCACCTTTGACACTTACTGTATGTGACATCCTGGTGACACCTGTGTCATCACCTTTGACACTTACTGTATGTGACATCCTGGTGACACCTGAGTCATCACCTTTGACACTTACTGTATGTGACATCCTGGTGACACCTGTGTCATCACCTTTGACACTTACTGTATGTGACATCCTGGTGACACCTGTGTCATCACCTTTGACACTTACTGTATGTGACATCCTGGTGACACCTGTGTCATCTCCGTTGACACTTACTGTATGTGACATCCTGGTGACACCTGTGTCATCACCTTTGACACTTACTGTATGTGACATCCTGGTGACACCTGTGTCATCACTTTTGACACTTACTGTATGTGAGTCAGCCACGTCACATCCTGGTGACACCTGTGTCATCACCTTTGACACTTACTGTATGTGACATCCTGGTGACACCTGTGTCATCACCTTTGACACTTACTGTATGTGACATCCTGGTGACACCTGTGTCATCACCTTTGACACTTACTGTATGTGACATCCTGGTGACACCTGTGTCATCACCTTTGACACTTACTGTATGTGACATTCTGGTGACACCAGTGTCATCACCTTTGACACTTACTGTATGTGACATCCTGGTGACACCTGTGTCTTCACCTTTGACACTTACTGTATGTGACATCCTGGTGACACCTGTGTCATCACCTTTGACACTTACTGTATGTGACATTCTGGTGACACCAGTGTCATCACCTTTGACACTTACTGTATGTGACATCCTGGTGACACCTGTGTCATCACCTTTGACACTTACTGTATGTGACATCCTGGTGACACCTGTGTCATCACCTTTGACACTTACTGTATGTGACATCCTGGTGACACCTGTGTCATCACCTCCACCACACATCTTGTTGTGTGTGCTGTATGATCTTTATGTGGAAATATGACTCAAGGCAAGTTGATGAGCCCACCAGCACCTGTGCCAGGTGACACTTCCTCCTCCAACAGTGTTTTATCCTTCACTCTGCGGGGGAATACTTGCAGAGTGTTAAATGATCAATTCTCAAAGAAAACGTCTTCGAACCTTGTTTGCCTATGAGGTCGTTTTCATGAAATGATTTAAACTCCACTAGAACTATAAGTCGGAAACATATACACATATATATATATACATATATACATATATATACACACATATATATATATATATATATATATATATATATATATATATATAGATATATATATATATATATATACATATACATATATATATATATATATATATATATATATATATATATATATATATATATATATATATATGTTTGTATATATATATATATATATATATATATATATATATATATATATGTATGTATATATATATGTATATATATATATATATATATGTATGTATATATATATATGTATAGGAGGTGTTTCGGGCACGTCCGACCAGTAGGAGGCCACGGGGAAGACCCAGGACACGTTGGGAAGACTATCTCTCCCGGCTGTCCTGGGAACGCCTCGGGATCCCCCGGGAGGAGCTGGACGAAGTGGCTGGGGAGAGGGAGGTCTGGGCTTCCCTGCTTAGGCTGCTGCCCCCGCGACCCGACCTCGGATACGCGGAAGAAGATGGATGGATGGATGGATATAATTGGATATTGAAAATTCGACTTCTACCTTGTTTACTTTTGTGACAACCACATTAGTGCACCTGACCATTGTGTTGTTTGTGGAACCTTGTGTGTTGACCATTGTGTTGTTTGTGGTACCTTGTGTGTTGACCATTGTGTTGTTTGTGGAACCTTGTTTGTTGACCATTGTGTTGTTTGTGGTACCTTGTGTGTTGACCATTGTGTTGTTTGTGGAACCTTGTGTGTTGACCATTGTGTTGTTTGTGGAACCTTGTGTGTTGACCATTGTGTTTTGTTTGTGGAACCTTGTGTGTTGACCATTGTGTTGTTTGTGGAACCTTGTGTGTTGACCATTGTGTTGTTTGTGGAACCTTGTGTGTTGACCATTGTGTTGTTTGTGGAACCTTGTGTGTTGACCATTGTGCTGTCTGTGGAACCTTGTGTGTTGACCATTGTGTTTTGTTTGTGGAACCTTATGTGTTGACCATTGTGTTGTTTGTGGAACCTTGTGTGTTGACCATTGTGTTGTTTGTGGAACCTTGTGTGTTGACCATTGTGTTGTTTGTGGAACCTTGTGTGTTGACCATTGTGTTTTGTTTGTGGAACCTTGTGTGTTGACCATTGTGTTGTTTGTGGAACATTGTGTGTTGACCATTGTGTTGTTTGTGGAACCTTGTGTGTTGACCATTGTGTTGTTTGTGGAACCTTGTGTGTTGACCATTGTTCTGTCTGTGGAACCTTGTGTGTTGACCATTGTGTTTTGTTTGTGGAACCTTATGTGTTGACCATTGTGTTGTTTGTGGAACCTTGTGTGTTGACCATTGTGCTGTCTGTGGAACCTTGTGTGTTGACCATTGTGTTGTTTGTGGAACCTTGTGTGTTGACCATTGTGTTGTTTGTGGAACCTTGTGTGTTGACCATTGTGTTGTTTGTGGAACCTTGTGTGTTGACCATTGTGTTGTTTGTGGAACCTTGTGTGTTGACCATTGTGTTGTTTGTGGAACCTTGTGTGTTGACCATTGTGTTGTTTGTGGAACCTTGTGTGTTGACCATTGTGTTTTGTTTGTGGAACCTTGTGTGTTGACCATTGTGCTGTCTGTGGAACCTTGTGTGTTGACCATTGTGTTTTGTTTGTGGAACCTTGTGTGTTGACCATTGTGCTGTCTGTGGAACCTTGTGTGTTGACCATTGTGTTGTTTGTGGAACCTTGTGTGTTGACCATTGTGTTGTTTGTGGAACCTTGTGTGTTGACCATTGTGTTGTTTGTGGAACCTTGTGTGTTGACCATTGTGTTGTTTGTGGAACCTTGTGTGTTGACCATTGTGCTGTCTGTGGAACCTTGTGTGTTGACCATTGTGTTTTGTTTGTGGAACCTTGTGTGTTGACCATTGTGTTGTTTGTGGAACCTTGTGTGTTGACCATTGTGTGTATATATATACAGTATATATATATTCTGCCTCGAAAGAAAATAATGTTTGATTAGGTGCTCTTCTAACTTGCCTTGGTGCCCTAAAATATGAGCCCTCCTTGAAGGCAACACTTGCCTTGACCTTAAAAAGTAAACATTTGAGGCCTGTTATAGGGGTGGGCCAAAGAAAAGGCAAAGTCAAATAAACACAATGGTGTGTGGGCACCCCTCGAGGTAGTTGTAGGGTGTCCCCAGCTAAATGACAGATAGTTGCTAATAGACTTGTATTTACAAGTTAGAATGCATAGGATTGTGATTGATAGAAAACATTCCCCCCAAAAAGGTGCATTTCCTCTTTAAATGTGACCTGAAGAAACAGACAACCTACTCTTGGCCAATGAAATCATCACCACAAAGTGCTAAATAATGAATGTGAATAACATTTCTAAAAGGTTGTATGGACATTTGCTTACATACTGTAAGTGGTCCTAATGTGCAGTTTCTGGGGCTTTCTGTTATGGACTTGATTGAGATACATTGCTTGGTATTGAAGGAACGTCTTGTCTTCTCACAAGGTTTGGGCACGGCTGTAAAGAAGATGCCCCAACATCAAGCCTTGGTTTTGGCATGCTGTCATCTTTGCTCCCTTCAGTCTGACATCACCATAACGACATGAACATATTTGTAGAAATAATTCACTGCATCATGGGCTCTCCTATTTCTGGGGCTGAGGTTGCTGAGGTTATTAAAATGCTCCTCGGTGGCAAGGCCCCGGGGGTGGATGAGATCCGCCCGGAGTTCCTTAAGGCTCTGGATGTTGTGGGGATGTCTTGATTGACAAGACTCTGCAACATCGCATGGACATCGGGGTGGTGGTTCCTCTCTTTAAGAAGGGGAACCGGAGGGTGTGTTCCAACTATCGTGGGATCACACTCCTCAGCCTTCCCGGTAAGGTCTATTCAGGTGTACTGGAGAGGAGGCTACGCCGGATAGTCGAACCTCGGATTCAGGAGGAACAGTGTGGTTTTCGTCCTGGTCATGGAACTGTGGACCAGCTCTATACTCTCGGCAGGGTCCTTGAGGGTGCATGGGAGTTTGCCCAACCAGTCTACATGTGCTTTGTGGACTTGGAGAAGGCATTCGACCGTGTACCCCGGGAAGTCCTGTGGAGAGTGCTCAGAGAGTATGGGGTAACGGACTGTCTTATTGTGGCGGTCTGCTCCCTGTATGATCAGTGTCAGAGCTTGGTCCGCATTGCCGGCAGTAAGTCGGACCCGTTTCCAGTGAGGGTTGGACTCCGCCAAGGCTGCCCTTTGTCACAGATTCTGTTCATAACCTTTATGGACAGAATTTCTAGGCGCAGTCAGGGCGTTGAGGGTATCTGGTTTGGTGGCTGCAGGATTAGGTCTCTGCTTTTTAAACATGATGTGGTCCTGATGGCTTCATCTGGCCAAGATCTTCAGCTCTCACTGGATCGGTTCGCAGCCGAGTGTGAAGCGACTGGGATGGGAATCAGCACCTCCAAGCCCAAGTCCATGGTACTCGTCCGGAAAAGGGTGGAGTGCCATCTCCGGGTTGGGGAGGAGATCTTGCCCCAAGTGGAGGAGTTTAAGTACCTCGGAGTCTTGTTCACGAGTGAGGGAAGAGTGGATCGTGAGATGGACAGGCGGATCGGTGCGGTGTCTTCAGTAATGCGGACGCTGTATCGATCCGTTGTGGTGAAGAAGGAGCTGAGCCGGACATCACCATAACGACATGAACATATTTGTAGAAATAATTCACTGCATCATGGATGTCTCTGGAACACTTTGTCTCCCCGTTGACTTGAACTACTGGAATCCCAAGACTTTGTTCCATTGTACTGTAGTGACTTCATGGCTCTGCAGCACAACACAAAAGATGTCATTATGTCTGACTTCTCTTCCGAACCTTCTCAGCTCCACCACAAACCTCTTCGCCGGGTATTCTTGGAAAGGAGGCGGTGGAAACGGAAGGATGGCGTGTCATTATTAGGCCAGTAATTAGGCCCACCGTGCCCCTGGGATGCTTTCTGAGGAAGCAGTGGGAAGACTGGATGTGGGGGTTTGGAAGAAATGTGGGGGGGGAATGAAATAATAAACAGTCCATGCGCTCACTATTGCAGGAGGCTCCAGATTTTGCTTATAGAATCTCTCTGACACACACACACACACACACACACACACACACACACACACACACACACACACATATACATACATACACACACACACACACACACACACACACACACACACACACACACATGAAAACACACGTACACACACACACATACACGTACACACATACACCCCCCCCCCCCCCCCCACACACACACACACACACATGTCACATGAGTCTTTGTTTTGTTTTGCTGCAGTGATAAAACCCAGCTCTGTTGCACTCCTTTGAAAGAAGGACAATGGCTGCTTAGCTGTGTATGTGTGTGTGTGTGTGTGTGTGTGTGTGTGTGTGTGTGTGTGTGTGTGTGTGTGTGTGTGTGTGTGTGTGTGTGTGTGTGTGTGTGTGTGTGTGTCTCTCTCTCTCTCTCTCTCTCTCTCTCTCTCTCTCTGTGCTTCTTTGCCTTATTGTGCATTGTATTTGATTTTTCTCGACACAATTTGCGTGTAAAATTGCCACATTTGAGTGCACATGTGACTTGAGTCATCAGATCAGCAGCGTGACACACTTGCCTTCAAAAGTAGTCTGGTCACCCTGCAACACTGCATGGGCAATAGTAGTCTAATATAGACACTTACATCCTTTGTTGTCTTCATTATAACACTTATATAAGACTTTTAAAGTCATTTTGATAGTAGGCTAATATAACCAATACAGACACTTGCATCCTTTGTTGTCTTCATTATAACACTTAAATAAGACTTTTAAAGTCATTTTGATAGTAGGCTAATATAGACACATTATGTGTTGCCTTCATTATAACACTTATATAAGACTTTTAAAGTCATTTTGATAGTAGGCTAATATAGACACTTACATCATGTGTTGCCTTCATTATAACACTTATATAAGACTTTTAAAGTCATTTGATAGTAGGCTAATATAACTAATATAGACATTTACATCATGTGTTGTCTTCATTATAACACTTATATAAGACTTTTAAAGTCATTTTGATAGTAGGCTGATATAGCTAATATAGACACTTACATCATGTGTTGCCTTCATTATAACACTTATATAAGGCTTTTAAAGTAATTTTGATAGTAGGCTAATATAGCTAATATAGACACTTACATCATGTGTTGTCTACATTATAACACTTATATAAGACTTTTAAAGTCATTTTAATAGTAGGCTAATATAGCTAATATAGACACTTACATCATGTGTTGTCTTCATTATAACACTTAAATAAGACTTTTAAAGTCATTTTGATAGTAGGCTAATATAGACACATTATGTGTTGCCTTCATTGTAACACTTATATAAGACTTTTAAAGTCATTTTGATAGTAGGCTAATATAGACACTTACATCATGTGTTGCCTTCATTATAACACTTATATAAGACTTTTAAAGTCATTTGATAGTAGGCTAATATAACTAATACAGACATTTACATCATGTGTTGTCTTCATTATAACACTTATATAAGACTTTTAAAGTCATTTTGATAGTAGGCTAATAAAGCTAATATAGACACATCATGTGTTGTCTACATTATAACACTTATATAAGACTTTTAAAGTCATTTTAATAGTAGGCTAATATAGCTAATATAGACACTTACATCATGTGTTGCCTTCATTATAACACTTATACAAGGCTTTTAAAGTAATTTTGATAGTAGGCTAATATAGCTAATATAGACACTTACATCATGTGTTGTCTTCATTATAACACTTAAATAAGACTTTTAAAGTCATTTTGATAGTAGGCTAATATAGACACTTACATCATGTGTTGCCTTCATTATAACACTTATATAAGACTTTTAAAGTCATTTTGATAGTAGGCTAATATAGACACATACATCATGTGTTGCCTTCATTATAACACTTATATAAGACTTTTAAAGTCATTTTGATAGTAGGCTGATATAGCTAATATAGACACTTACATCATGTGTTGCCTTCATTATAACACTTATATAAGACTTTTAAAGTCATTTGATAGTAGGCTAATATAACTAATATAGACACTTACATCATGTGTTGTCTTCATTATAACACTTATATAAGACTTTTAAAGTCATTTTGATAGTAGGCTGATATAGCTAATATAGACACTTACATCATGTGTTGTCTACATTATAACACTTATATAAGACTTTTAAAGTCATTTTAATAGTAGGCTAATATAGCTAATATAGACACTTACATCATGTGTTGTCTTCATTATAACACTTAAATAAGACTTTTAAAGTCATTTTGATAGTAGGCTAATATAGACACATTATGTGTTGCCTTCATTATAACACTTATATAAGACTTTTAAAGTCATTTTGATAGTAGGCTAATATAGACACATACATCATGTGTTGCCTTCATTATAACACTTATATAAGACTTTTAAAGTCATTTTGATAGTAGGCTGATATAGCTAATATAGACACTTACATCATGTGTTGCCTTCATTATAACACTTATATAAGGCTTTTAAAGTCATTTTGATAGTAGGCTGATATAGCTAATATAGACACTTACATCATGTGTTGCCTTCATTATAACACTTATATAAGGCTTTTAAAGTAATTTTGATAGTAGGCTAATATAGCTAATATAGACACTTACATCATGTGTTGTCTACATTATAACACTTATATAAGACTTTTAAAGTCATTTTAATAGTAGGCTAATATAGCTAATATAGACACTTACATCATGTGTTGTCTTCATTATAACACTTAAATAAGACTTGTAAAGTCATTTTGATAGTAGGCTAATATAGGCACATTATGTGTTGCCTTCATTATAACACTTATATAAGACTTTTAAAGTCATTTTGATAGTAGGCTAATATAGACACTTACATCATGTGTTGCCTTCATTATAACACTTATATAAGACTTTTAAAGTCATTTGATAGTAGGCTAATATAACTAATATAGACATTTACATCATGTGTTGTCTTCATTATAACACTTATATAAGACTTTTAAAGTCATTTTGATAGTAGGCTGATATAGCTAATATAGACACTTACATCATGTGTTGCCTTCATTATAACACTTATATAAGGCTTTTAAAGTCATTTTGATAGTAGGCTAATATAGCTAATATAGACACTTACATCATGTGTTGTCTACATTATAACACTTATATAAGACTTTTAAAGTCATTTTAATAGTAGGCTAATATAGACACTTACATCATGTGTTGTCTTCATTATAACACTTAAATAAGACTTTTAAAGTCATTTTGATAGTAGGCTAATATAGACACATTATGTGTTGCCTTCATTATAACACTTATATAAGACTTTTAAAGTCATTTTGATAGTAGACTGATATAGCTAATATAGACACTTACATCATGTGTTGCCTTCATTATAACACTTATATAAGGCTTTTAAAGTCATTTTGATAGTAGGCTAATATAGCTAATATAGACACTTACATCATGTGTTGTCTACATTATAACACTTATATAAGACTTTTAAAGTCATTTTAATAGTAGGCTAATATAGACACTTACATCATGTGTTGTCTTCATTATAACACTTAAATATGACTTTTAAAGTCATTTTGATAGTAGGCTAATATAGACACATTATGTGTTGCCTTCATTATAACACTTATATAAGACTTTTAAAGTCATTTTGATAGTAGGCTAATATAGACACATACATCATGTGTTGCCTTCATTATAACACTTACAGTTAGGTCCATAAATATTTGGACATTGACACAATTTTCAGTATTCCAGCACTGTACAACACCACAATGGATTTTGAAATGAAACAATCAAGATCTGCTTTAAGTGCAGACTTTGAGCTTTAATTTGAGGGTATTTACATCCAAATCAGGTGAACGGTGTAGGAATTACAACCCATTTTATAAGTGCCTTCCCCTTTTTAAGGGACCAAAAGTAATTGGACAAACTAATATAATCATAAATAAAATTGTCATTTTTTAATACTTTGTTGCAAATCCTTTGCAGTCAATGACAGCCTGAAGTGTGGAACACATAGACATCACCAGACGCTGGGTTTGGTCCCTTGTGATGCTTTGCCAGGCCTCTGCTGCAGCTGTCTTCACTTCCTGCTTGTTCTTTGGGCATTTTCCCTTCAGTTTTGTCTTCAGCAAGTGAAATTCATGCTCAATGGGATTCAGGTCAGGTGATTAACTTGGCCATTGCAGGACATTCCACTTCTTTGCCTTAAAAAACTATTTGGTTGGTTTCGCAGTATGCTTGGGGTCATTGACCATCTGCATTGTGAAGCGCCGTCCAATGACTTTTGAAGCATTTGGCTGAATATGAGCAGATAATATTGCCCCAAACACTTCAGAATTCATTCTGCTGCATTTGTCAGCTGTCACATCATCAATAAATATAAGAGATCAAGATCCACTGGCAGCCATGCATGCCAGTACCACCACCATGCTTCACTGATGAGGTGCTATGCTTTGGATCTTGAGCAGTTCCTTCCCTCCTCCATACTCTTCTCTTTCCATCATTCTGCTACAAGTTGATCTTGGTCTCATCTGTCCATAAGATGTTGTTCCAGAACTGCACAGGCTCTTTTAGATGTTTCTTGGCAAACTCTAATCTGGCCTTCCTGTTTTTGAGGCTCACCGATGGTTTACACCTTGTGATGAACCCTCTGTATTTCCTCTGGAGAAGTCGTCTCTTAATTGTTGACTTGGACACAGATACACGTACCTCCTGGAGACTTTTCTTCATCTGGCCAACTGTTGTGAAGGGCTTTTTCTTGACAAGGGAAAGGATTTTTCTGTCATCCACCACACTTGTTTTCCGTGGTCTTCCAGGTCTTTTGGTGTTGCTGAGCTCACCAGTGTGTTCTCTCTTTTTAAGAATGTACCAAACAGTTGATTTGGCCACACCTCATGTTTTTGCTATCTATCTGATGGCTTTGTTTTGATTTTTCAGCCTAATGATGGCTTGCTTCACTGATAGTGACAGCTCTTTGGACATCATATTAAGAGATGACCTCCCCAGATTCCAAATGAATATACCACACTTGAAATGCCATCTAGGCCTTTTATCTGCTCTTTGTAAATGAAATAAATGAAAAAAAAAAACAAGGGAATAACACAAACGTGGCCATGGAACAGCTGAGTAGCCAATTGTCCAATTACTTTTGGTCCTTTAAAAAGTGGAAGACACATATAAAATGTGTTGTAATTCCTACACCGTTCACCTGATTTGGATGTAAATACCCTCAAATTAAAGCTCAAAGTCTGCACTTAAAGCAGATCTTGATTGTTTCATTTCAAATCCATTGTGGTGTTGTACAGAGCTGGAATACTGAAAATTGTGTCAATGTCCAAATATTTATGGACCTAACTGTATATAAGACTTTTAAAGTCATTTTAATAGTAGGCTGATATAGCTAATATAGACACTTACATCATGTGTTGCCTTCATTATAACACTTATATAAGGCTTTTAAAGTCATTTTGATAGTAGGCTAACATAGACACTTACATCATGTGTTGTTTTCATTATAACACTTATATAAGACTTTTAAAGTCATTTTGATAGTAGGCTGATATAGCTAATATAGACACTTACATCATGTGTTGTCTTCATTATAACACTTATATAAGACTTTTAAAGTCCTTTTGATAGTAGGCTAATATAGACACTTACATCATGTGTTGTCTTCATTATAACACTTATATAAGACTTTTAAAGTCATTTTGATAGTAGGCTAATATAGACACTTACATCATGTGTTGTCTTTATTATAACACTTATATAAGACTTTTGAAGTAATTTTGATAGTAGGCTGATATAGCTAATATAGACACTTACATCATGTGTTGCCTTCATTATAACACTTATATAAGACTTTTAAAGTCATTTTGATAGTAGGCTAATATAGACACTTACATCATGTGTTGTTTTCATTAAAACACTTATATAAGACTTTTAAAGTCATTTTGATAGTAGGCTGATATAGCTAATATAGACACTTACATCATGTGTTGTCTTCATTATAACACTTATATAAGACTTTTAAAGTCATTTTGATAGTAGGCTAATACAGACACTTACATCATGTGTTGTCTTCATTATAACACTTATATAAGACTTTTTAAAGTCATTTTGATAGTAGGCTGATATAGACACTTACATCATGTGTTGTCTTTATTATAACACTTATATAAGACTTTTGAAGTAATTTTGATAGTAGGCTGATATAGCTAATATAGACACTTACATCATGTGTTGCCTTCATTATAACACTTATATAAGACTTTTAAAGTCATTTTGATAGTAGGTTAATATAGACACTTACATCATGTGTTGTCTTCATTATAACACTTATATAAGACTTTTTAAAGTCATTTTGATAGTAGGCTGATATAGCTAATATAGACACTTACATCATGTGTTGTCTTCATTATAACACTTATATAAGACTTTTAAAGTCATTTTGATAGTAGGCTAATATAGACACTTACATCATGTGTTGTCTTCATTATAACACTTATAAGACTTTTTAAAGTCATTTTGATAGTAGGCTGATATAGACACTTACATCATGTGTTGTCTTTATTATAACACTTATATAAGACTTTTGAAGTAATTTTGATAGTAGGCTGATATAGCTAATATAGACACTTACATCATGTGTCGCCTTCATTATAACACTTATATAAGACTTTTAAAGTCATTTTGATAGTAGGCTAATATAGACACTTACATCATGTGTTGTTTTCATTATAACACTTATATAAGACTTTTAAAGTCATTTTGATAGTAGGCTGATATAGCTAATATAGACACTTACATCATATGTTGTCTTCATTATAACACTTATATAAGACTTTTAAAGTCATTTTGATAGTAGGCTAATATAGACACTTACATCATGTGTTGTCTTCATTATAACACTTATATAAGACTTTTTAAAGTCATTTTGATAGTAGGCTGATATAGACACTTACATCATGTGTTGTCTTTATTATAACACTTATATAAGACTTTTGAAGTAATTTTGATAGTAGGCTGATATAGCTAATATAGACACTTACATCATGTGTTGCCTTCATTATAACACTTATATAAGACTTTTAAAGTCATTTTGATAGTAGGCTAATATAGACACTTACATCATGTGTTGTTTTCATTATAACACTTATATAAGACTTTTAAAGTCATTTTGATAGTAGGCTAATATAGACACTTACATCATGTGTTGTTTTCATTATAACACTTATATAAGACTTTTAAAGTCATTTTGATAGTAGGCTAATATAGCTAATATAGACACTTACATTATGTGTTGTCTTCATTATAACACTTATATAAGACTTTTAAAGTCATTTTGATAGTAGGCTAATATAGACACTTACATCATGTGTTGTCTTCATTATAACACTTATATAAGACTTTTTAAAGTCATTTTGATAGTAGGCTGATATAGACACTTACATCATGTGTTGTCTTTATTATAACACTTATATAAGACTTTTGAAGTAATTTTGATAGTAGGCTGATATAGCTAATATAGACACTTACATCATGTGTTGCCTTCATTATAACACTTATATAAGACTATTAAAGTCATTTTGATAGTAGGCTAATATAGACACTTACATCATGTGTTGTTTTCATTATAACACTTATATAAGACTTTTAAAGTCATTTTGATAGTAGGCTGATATAGCTAATATAGACACTTACATCATGTGTTGTCTTCATTATAACACTTATATAAGACTTTTAAAGTCATTTTGATAGTAGGCTAATATAGACACTTACATCATGTGTTGTTTTCATTATAACACTTATATAAGACTTTTAAAGTCATTTTGATAGTAGGCTGATATAGCTAATATAGACACTTACATCATGTGTTGTCTTCATTATAACACTTATATAAGACTTTTAAAGTCATTTTGATAGTAGGCTAATATAGACACTTACATCATGTGTTGTCTTCATTATAACACTTATATAAGACTTTTTAAAGTCATTTTGATAGTAGGCTGATATAGACACTTACATCATGTGTTGTCTTTATTATAACACTTATATAAGACTTTTGAAGTAATTTTGATAGTAGGCTGATATAGCTAATATAGACACTTACATCATGTGTTGCCTTCATTATAACACTTATATAAGACTTTTAAAGTCATTTTGACAGTAGGCTAATATAGACACTTACATCATGTGTTGTTTTCATTATAACACTTATATAAGACTTTTAAAGTCATTTTGATAGTAGGCTGATATAGCTAATATAGACACTTACATCATGTGTTGTCTTCATTATAACACTTATATAAGACTTTTAAAGTCATTTTGATAGTAGGCTAATATAGACACTTACATCATGTGTTGTCTTCATTATAACACTTATATAAGACTTTTTAAAGTCATTTTGATAGTAGGCTGATATAGACACTTACTTCATGTGTTGTCTTTATTATAACACTTATATAAGACTTTTGAAGTAATTTTGATAGTAGGCTGATATAGCTAATATAGACACTTACATCATGTGTTGCCTTCATTATAACACTTATATAAGACTTTTAAAGTCATTTTGATAGTAGGCTAATATAGACACTTACATCATGTGTTGTTTTCATTATAACACTTATATAAGACTTTTAAAGTCATTTTGATAGTAGGCTGATATAGCTAATATAGACACTTACATCATGTGTTGTCTTCATTATAACACTTATATAAGACTTTTAAAGTCATTTTGATAGTAGGCTAATATAGACACTTACATCATGTGTTGTCTTCATTACAACACTTATATAAGACTTTTTAAAGTCATTTTGATAGTAGGCTGATATAGACACTTACATCATGTGTTGTCTTTATTATAACACTTATATAAGACTTTTGAAGTAATTTTGATAGTAGGCTGATATAGCTAATATAGACACTTACATCATGTGTTGCCTTCATTATAACACTTATATAAGACTTTTAAAGTCATTTTGATAGTAGGCTAATATAGACACTTACATCATGTGTTGTTTTCATTATAACACTTATATAAGACTTTTAAAGTCATTTTGATAGTAGGCTGATATAGCTAATATAGACACTTACATCATGTGTTGTCTTCATTATAACACTTATATAAGACTTTTAAAGTCATTTTGATAGTAGGCTAATATAGACACTTACATCATGTGTTGTCTTCATTATAACACTTATATAAGACTTTTTAAAGTCATTTTGATAGTAGGCTGATATAGACACATCATGTGTTGTCTTTATTATAACACTTATATAAGACTTTTGAAGTAATTTTGATAGTAGGCTGATATAGCTAATATAGACACTTACATCATGTGTTGCCTTCATTATAACACTTATATAATACTTTTAAAGTCATTTTGATAGTAGGCTAATATAGACACTTACATTATGTGTTGTTTTCATTATAACACTTATATAAGACTTTTAAAGTCATTTTGATAGTAGGCTGATATAGCTAATATAGACACTTACATCATGTGTTGTCTTCATTATAACACTTATATAAGACTTTTAAAGTCATTTTGATAGTAGGCTAATATAGACACTTACATCATGTGTTGCCTTCATTATAACACTTATATAAGACTTTTAAAGTCATTTTGATAGTAGGCTAATATAGACACTTACATCATGTGTTGTTTTCATTAAAACACTTATATAAGACTTTTAAAGTCATTTTGATAGTAGGCTGATATAGCTAATATAGACACTTACATCATGTGTTGTCTTCATTATAACACTTATATAAGACTTTTAAAGTCCTTTTGATAGTAGGCTAATACAGACACTTACATCATGTGTTGTCTTCATTATAACACTTATATAAGACTTTTTAAAGTCATTTTGATAGTAGGCTGATATAGACACTTACATCATGTGTTGTCTTTATTATAACACTTATATAAGACTTTTAAAGTCATTTTGATAGTAGGCTGATATAGCTAATATAGACACTTACATCATGTGTTGTCTTCATTATAACACTTATATAAGACTTTTTAAAGTCATTTTGATAGTAGGCTGATATAGACACTTACATCATGTGTTGTCTTTATTATAACACTTATATAAGACTTTTGAAGTAATTTTGATAGTAGGCTGATATAGCTAATATAGACACTTACATCATGTGTTGCCTTCATTATAACACTTATATAAGACTTTTAAAGTCATTTTGATAGTAGGCTAATATAGACACTTACATCATGTGTTGTTTTCATTATAACACTTATATAAGACTTTTAAAGTCATTTTGATAGTAGGCTAATATAGACACTTACATCATGTGTTGTCTTCATTATAACACTTATATAAGACTTAATTTTTGGCAGATGAGTTCATTGTAGTTTTGGTCACTTGTAAGCAACATGGATGCTGAAGGGGATGTGTCATGAGAGGGGGTCAAAGGTCAAGAGTGGAGGAAAGAGATGACGCAGGGGTCAATTTGTGTGGCACTGAGGTTCAGTGGGACATTTCTGCGTCTGTTTCCTCCACACACACACACACACACACACACACACACACACACACACACACACACACACACACACACACATGACGGGGCCGTTGCCAGAGCAGCACAATGAGCAGCAAGGTGTTTCCTGCATCAACACACTGCTCTCTGATGACTTTTCATCTCCTCTTTCTGGTGCAACAGTGAAAGTATCCCAGTTTGATCTGTCTTCATGGTTGCTGCGTGTGCAGGGCCAATGAATATTAGATTATAGGCAGCCCCACTTCCTTCTTGAGGCCACACTCCCTCGCCAACACTTGTCCAACTGTCCTCGGGCCAAGGCTGACCCAGGGTGTGTTCTTGCAGGCCGCCATGGAGAAGATGAAGAAGATGAAGAAGCGTCTGTCGTTGACGCTGCGCTCCAGCCACAGCATGGACGAGTCTCTTTCAGAGCTGGCAGAGCAGATGACCATGGAGGATGGCGGCACCAAGGACAACGGTTAGTGTTTGTGTGTCCTCCTTCATGTTACAGTCAATGCAACCCTCAATCTAATCAATCAACATGTACCGTAGTTTTCGGATTATAAGTCGCAGTTTTTTTTTTTACTCCGGAGCGACTTATGTGTGAAAGTATTAACACATTAGCGTAAAATATCAAATAATATTATTGATCTCATTCACGTAAGAGACTAGACGTATAAGATTTCATGGGATTTAGCCATTAGGAGTGACAGATTGTATAGCATGTTCTATATGTTTGTCATGTCTGTGTAATCATGTTTTGTTTTAAGTCATGTTTTGTTTAGTTTCTGGCTTTTCACTCCCTTGTCTTGTTTGCATGATTACCCATTAGTTTCACCTGTTCCACGTTTGGACTCATTGTGCACTCTTGATTGTCACCATAGCAACCCATTAGTTTTCACCTGTCACGTCACGCACCTGTTTCACGTCTTGAGTCACGCACCTGTTTTCGTTAATCATGTCTGTAGTATTTAAGTTCAGTGTTTTTCAGTTTGTCTTTCTGACGACCTCTCCACATTTATGCTTCTGTACACTCTTCATCCTCTAAGATCCTGCTTCATGTCCCTTGTCATAGTAAGTTTTTGTTCCATGTTTATAGTCTTTTGGTTTCATAGTTTATTCTCCGCCTCTGTGCGCGCTTTTTGTTTGATCCTTTTTTTTTTTGGATTTATAGTCTTTAAATAAAAAATGTACTTACATTCCCGTCTCGCCCGAGCCAACTTTCCGTTGCATCCCGGAAAAGCAAAGACCCAAGACCAAGTCATGACAATGTTATAGTTATTTGAATGACCCTTACCATAATATGTTACGTTAACATACCAGTTGCTTATTTATGCCTCATATAACGTACACTTATTCAGCCTGTTGTTCACTATTCTTCATTTATCTTAAATGTCTATTCTTGCTGTTGGCTTTTATCAAATGCATTTCCCCAAAAAATGCGACTTATACTCCAGTGCGACTTATATATGTTTTTTTCCTTTTTTCGGCCGGTGCGACTTATACTCCGGAGCGACTTATAGTCCGAAAGTACGGTATTTAGCACATTTTCCTGACTATACCGGGATATATGGGCAGCACGGTGGGAGAGGGGTTAGTGCATCTGCCTCACCATACGGAGGTCCTGAGTAGGGCTGCAGCTAACGATTATTTTTCTATCAATTAATCTATAGATTATTTTTTTCGATTAATCGGTTAATCTATAGATTATTTTTTTTCGATTAATCTATAGATTATTTTTCCTTTTGCCGATTTTTTTTTTAATTTAAAATGAAGAGGAAAAAATAAATGTAGGCCAGTTTTTTCAAAAGGCATGGCTTTTATTCACAAAAAAAAAAGTATGGCCACTCAGTCAACATTGACAACAACATGACAAAATATTCTGTAACAATGTAAACATTTAAAACTTTTAACATTTAACAAAATTAAAAGTAGCTTATTTGCTTTTTAATGTGCAAATATAAAAGTAAACATCCAGTGCAAATCTTAATATTCTGGAATAGTATAAGCATTTAAAAAGTAAAAGTATTGCTTATTTTGCTTTAAAATGTGCAAAAATAAAGATAAACATCCAATACAAAAAAGTGCAAAACGGAAATATTCTGTAACAAGTGTAAACATTTCAACAAAAGTAAAAGTATTGCTTATTTGCTAAAATGTGCAAAAATAAAGCTAAACATCCAATACAAAAAAGTGTACAGTGTAAACATTTCAACAAAAGTAAAAGTATTGCTTATTTTGCTTAATAACACAACAATGATAGTATGATTAAAGTGAAAGTTAATTGTTGGTTTGTACATAGTATATGTAACTGTTAATGTTGTAAAAGGTATTTGCACAACTAATTAGCCGTGGGGTTCTTTCAGGACCGACAGACTGAACGCCAGACGGCTTTGCCAGGTTTACAATCTTTTAATTTTACACAAAGTCTTTTCTCTTCCAACTGCGCGGATCGCGCACCTGGGCACGATTGCGGCGTCGCTCCCGGCGCGCCCCGCCTCGCCGCTCGCTCGCCGCCGCCGCCTCTCCACAGCGTTAAAGAGGAGCGCGTCTTTGTAAACACTGAACAGGCACGCCAAACGCGCCTCTCAGACCAAACGGTGCTTTAGTTTATGAATTTACAACGCAGATACAAATGACACATTCATGTTTTTGTGTAATAATGACAACGTATACGCACGCGGACGATTGACTTGTTGATGGTGATGGCAAGAACGCTGTCGGGGGTTTTCTTTTCAAATGTTCGTTCATAGCCGTTGTGCTGCTATGATAGGCCATTTCCGCTCGACACAGTGTGCATACAACAACATTATTAGGCCGTTTATTGAAATACTCCCACACTTTTGACGACTTTTGGCGTGCTTTTTTCCCCTCGCTCGCATCGTCTGCTTTGCGCTCCGCCATGACAGTAAAGTAGTGTGACGTAAATATGCGACGCGCCGACGCACAAAAACGGCGTCGACGTATTTACGTAACCGATGACGTCGACTACGTCGACGCGTCGTTTCAGCCTTAGTCCTGAGTAGTCCTGAGTTCAATCCCGGGTTTGGGATCTTTCTGTGTGGAGTTTGCATGTTCTCCCCGTGACTGCGTGGGTTCTACTCAGGCTTTCTCCCACCTCCAAAGACATGCACCTGGGGATAGGCCCCTCCCACCTCCAAAGACATGCACCTTGGGGATAGGCCCCTCCCACCTCCAAAGACATGCATCTGGGGATAGGTAGATTTGATTGGCAACACTAAATGGTCCCTAGTGTGTGAATGTTGTCTGTCTATCTGTGTTGGCCCTGTGATGAGGTGGCGACTTGTCCAGGGTGTACTCCGCCTTCCACCCGAGTGCAGCTGTCCCAAAAAGGGACAAGCGGTAGAAAAAGCCACACCCACTCAATTTTAGGGAAATGAATATGTTTCCATATATCAGCTGCAGTGGACTATAAGTGGCAGATATAAATGTTGTGAAATGAGTTATTTACACAGAAATAATCTGTAAATGTTTATTTACATACCTTCATTGTTTCCAAACGGTGTCTGTAACAGGGCAGTAAAACGGGTGATCAAACAAAACAGAAGTCATGGTCATGGAGCCACTAGCTGCGCAAGCTAGCTCTCCACTCAGCTAAACAGACTCAATAACTCCACGCTGACGTTTTGCTGAATTTACTGAGGAATTAGTGAAAGTGAAACAATACAAAAAGAATGTAAGTTAATAATACTAACACTGACACTCGTAGCATATTAGTTGATGCTGACAACGCTAGCATCATTACATTACGATATCACATGTAAATATGCATGAAAACACTCCTACAGACATCACACTTGAGTAGTAAGAATTGTTTTAGTTATATTGTAAAACTTACAAACGCTATGAATGGCTGGATGACAGAACGGCAATTGTACTTCTGGTTCAAACCTCTAAATGGAAGGACACTGCAGCACCTGCGGAGAGCCAACTTTTCCAAAGGATGGCGCCTTAGCACAAACAATAATACACCTGTTCAGTGTCTTTGCTTGTTTGTTTTTTTTTCAAA
This sequence comes from Nerophis lumbriciformis, assembly GCF_033978685.3. Lineage (NCBI taxonomy): Eukaryota > Metazoa > Chordata > Actinopteri > Syngnathiformes > Syngnathidae > Nerophis > Nerophis lumbriciformis. The sequence continues at coordinate 6,840,632 of NC_084552.2, read as the reverse complement.
AACTATTTGCATTATGGCCTTCAGCGGAGAAAAATCTATAAATCAGCCACACCGTTTTATAAGCCACAGGGTTTAAGGCGTAGGGAAAAATTAGTGGCTTATAGTTTGTGAATTTACAGAATGATAATGAAACTTTTTTTTTTAAAGAGCTTACTGGTTAGAAAAGCTCCTTCCAGTTGCATGAAGATAACCTAAAAAAATGTTTTTTAAATGTATTCTTATTTTTAAAAAGTGTTTTTAGAATTTATTAAATAGATATTTGAAATGTATAAAATATTAAATGAGATAAATTAAAAATTCTAAATGGATTTATAATTGGGATGAATGATATGTAAAAGTATTGTTGGTTGTGCTGCTGCATAAATGAGCAAGTTGACCAAACAAACGCTCACCTATTTTTAGTCTATTGTAGTCGCTCTCCACCGTCTTTGAGGTTTTATGAAGCGTGCATGAAAAGCCACTAAGTGCCTGATGGAGTGATGTCACATAAACACACACTCAGTGCTTCAGGTGAGAAGGTCAGACTGAGTTTACACACCTGTATGGTCGTATGAAGGTGTCTGTATACATCTTCTGTTTAGTCCTATGAAGGTGTCTGTATACATCTTCTGTTTAGTCGTATGAAGGTGTCTGTAAACATCTTCTGTTTAGTCGTATGAAGGTGTCTGTACACATCTTCTGTTTAGTCCTATGAAGGTGTCTGTATACATCTTTTGTTTAGTTCTATGAAGGTGTCTGTATACATCTTCTGTTTAGTTGTATGAAGGTGTCTGTACACATCTTCTGTTTAGTCCTATGAAGGTGTCTGTATACATATTCTGTTTAGTCCTATGAAGGTGTCTGTATACATCTTCTGTTTAGTCGTATGAAGGTGTCTGTAAACATCTTCTGTTTAGTCGTATGAAGGTGTCTGTACACATCTTCTGTTTAGTCCTATGAAGGTGTCTGTATACATCTTCTGTTTAGTCGTATGAAGGTGTCTGTAAACATCTTCTGTTTAGTCGTATGAAGGTGTCTGTACACATCTTCTGTTTAGTCCTATGAAGGTGTCTGTATACATCTTTTGTTTAGTCCTATGAAGGTGTCTGTATACATCTTCTGTTTAGTTGTATGAAGGTGTCTGTGTACATCTTCTGTTTAGTCGTATGAAGGTGTCTGTATACATCTTCTGTTTAGTCGTATGAAGGTGTCTGTAAACATCTTCTGTTTAGTCGTATGAAGGTGTCTGTAAACATCTTCTGTTTAGTCGTATGAAGGTGTCTGTACACATCTTCTGTTTAGTCGTATGAAGGTGTCTGTAAACATCTTCTGTTTAGTCGTATGAAGGTGTCTGTATACATCTTCTGTTTAGTCGTATGAAGGTGTCTGTATACATCTTCTGTTTAGTCCTATGAAGGTGTCTGTATACATCTTCTGTTTAGTCCTATGAAGGTGTCTGTATACATCTTCTGTTTAGTCGTATGAAGGTGTCTGTAAACATCTTCTGTTTAACACCGCATCACCTGCTCTTTCCAACTGACACTTTGAAGAGATTGGCAGGAAGGTGCCAGGATCTTCCAAAATAAAGCACATCCATCTTTTGCAGCGTCCCTGCTTTCCAGTCTGTTTGCTTTCAATCAATCAATCAAAGTTTACTTATATAGCCCGAAATCACCAGTGTCTCAAAGGGCTGCACAAGCCACAACCACATCCTGGGCTCAAATCCCACATCAGAGCAAGGAAAAACGTTCTACTTTTGAAGGTGCCATGTTACAGTCACATGTCCGTCATATTGGAGGTGTATCACCCTGCTCTGTGTGTCTGGTCCACATTGGAGGTGTATCACCCTGCTCTGTGTGTCTGGTCCACGTTGGAGGTGTATCACCCTGCTCTGTGTGTCTGGTCCATGTTGGAGGTGCATCACCCTGCTCTGTGTGTCTGGTCCATGTTGGAGGTGTATCACCCTGCTATGTGTGTCTGGTCTACATTGGAGGTGTATCACCCTGCTCTGTGTGTCTGGTCCATGTTGGAGGTGTATCACCCTGCTCTGTGTGTCTGGTCCACGTTGGAGGTGTATCACCCTGCTCTGTGTGTCTGGTCCACGTTGGAGGTGTATCACCCTGCTCTGTGTGTCTGGTCCACGTTGGAGGTGTATCACCCTGCTCTGTGTGTCTGGTCCACGTTGGAGGTGTATCACCCTGCTCTGTGTGTCTGGTCCATATTGGAGGTGTATCACCCTGCTCTGTGTGTCTGGTCCATATTGGAGGTGTATCACCCTGCTCTGTGTGTATCACCCTGCTCTGTGTGTCTGGTCCATGTTGGAGGTGTATCACCCTGCTCTGTGTGTCTGGTCCATGTTGGAGGTGTATCACTCTGCTCTGTGTGTCTGGTCCATATTGGAGGTGTATCACCCTGCTCTGTGTGTCTGGTCCATATTGGAGGTGTATCACCCTGCTCTGTGTGTCTGGTCCAAGTGTCACATCTACAGTCGTGCACACCACGGGTGTTCGCACTATTTCCCCATAACCAAAAATGTTTTATTTTGTAGAGAGAAAAAAATGCTGATTATTAAAGACACAATTTGTACTATTGTTATTTATGACAGGGGTGTGCAAAGTGCGGCTTGGAGGCCAGCTCAGGCTTTGTTGGAAAAAAAGAGCAAAAAGCGTTTGAAAATCTGACATTTTGGTACTATGACTAATAATAATAATATTAATAACACAAAGCTGGCTCTAAGTTTGGTTGTATAATGTCTCTTTGTAGCCTTTTTTTTAAAATCCATCAAACATCCTGTACTTTGACTTTTCAAATTTTGTATCAGATTTTGTTCATTACATTACATCTTTTCCATCTTTTTTCTTACATTTTTACCAGTATTTTTTTTTTTCTCCCAGCCAACATGTTGCAGGCCAACAAAACTGGAGATGCGAGCCACAAATGGCCCCCGCCCTGCACTTTGAACACTTAGCTTATCTATGTGAGCTATTGTGCTAACATTGCAACCGCTATCATGCTTGGTCAGCCTTTTGTTTAAAGGACAACTACGCTATTTTCCAGACTTTATAAGCCACACCCACTAAATTTTAGGAGAAAAAAAATAATGTTCCATATATTAGCTGCACCAGACTATAAGTCGCAGATATATAGGTTGTGAAATGAGTTATTTACACAGAAATATTTTATAAATGTTTATTTACATTACATTACCTTAATTGTTTACTAACAGTGTCTGTAACACGGCAGTAAAACGGCTGATCAAACAAAACAGAAGTCATGGTCATGGAGCCACTAGCTGCGCAAGCTAGCTCTCCAATCAGCTAAACAGACCCAATAACTCCACGCTGACGTTTTGCTGAATTTACTGAGGAATTTGTGAAAGGGAAACAATACAAAAAGAATGTCTAGATGTACAAACCCCGTTTCCATATGAGTTGGGAAATTGTGTTAGATGTAAATATAAACGGAATACAATGATTTGCAAATCCTTTTCAAGCCATATTCAGTTGAATATGCTACAAAGACAACATATTTGATGTTCAAACTGATAAACTTTTTTTTGTTGTTGCAAATAATAATTAACTTTAGAATTTGATGGCAGCAACACGTGACAAAGAAGTTGGGAAAGGTGGCAATAAATACTGATAAAGTTGAGGAATGCTCATCAAACACTTATTTGGAACATCCCACAGGTGTGCAGGCCAATTGGGAACAGGTGGGTGCCATGATTGGGTATAAAAGTAGATTCCATGAAATGCTCAGTCATTCACCAACAAGGATGGGGCGAGGGTCACCACTTTGTCAACAAATGCGTGAGCAAATTGTTGAACAGTTTAAGAAAAACCTTTCTCAACCAGCTATTGCAAGGAATTTAGGGATTTCACCATCTACGCTCCGTAATATCATCAAAGGGTTCAGAGAATCTGGAGAAATCACTGCACGTAAGCAGCTAAGCCCGTGACCTTCCATCCCTCAGGCTGTACTGCATCAACAAGCAACATCAGTGTGTAAAGGATATCACCACATGGGCTCAGGAACACTTCAGAAACCCACTGTCAGTAACTACAGTTAGTCGCTACATCTGTAAGTGCAAGTTAAAACTCTCCTAAGCAAGGCGAAAACCGTTTATCAACAACACCCAGAAACGCCGTCGGCTTTGCTGGGCCTGAGCTCATCCAAGATGGACTGATACAAAGTGGAAAGGTGTTCTGTGGTCTGACGAGTCCACATTTCAAATTGTTTTTGGAAACTGGACGTCGTGTCCTCCGGACCAAAGAGGAAAAGAACCATCCGGATTGTTATAGGGTCAAAGTGTAAAAGGCAGCATGTGTGATGGTATGGGGGTGTATTAGTGCCCAAGACATGGGTAACTTACACATCTGTGAAGGCACCATTAATGCTGAAAGGTACATACAGCTTTTGGAGCAACATATGTTGCCATCCAAGCAACGTTACCATGGACGCCCCTGCTTATTTCAGCAAGACAATGCCAAGCCACGTGTTACATCAACGTGGCTTCATAGTAAAAGAGTGCGGGTACTAGACTGGCCTGCCTGTAGTCCAGACCTGTCTCCCATTGAAAATGTGTGGCGCATTATGAAGCCTAAAATAGCACAACGGAGACCCCCGGACTGTTGAACAACTTAAGCTGTACATCAAGCAAGAATGGGAAAGAATTCCACCTGAGAAGCTTCAAAAATGTGTCTACTCAGTTCCCAAACGTTTACTGAGTGTTGTTAAAAGAAAAGGCCATATAACACAGTGGTGAACATGCCCTTTCCCAACTACTTTGGCACGTGTTGCAGCCATGACATTTTAAGTTAATTATTATTATTTGCAAAAAAAAATTAAGTTTGAACATCAAATATGTTGTCTTTGTAGCATATTCAACTGAATATGGGTTGAAAATGATTTGCAAATCATTGTATTCCGTTTAAATTTACATCTAACACAATTTCCCAACTCATATGGAAACGGGGTTTGTAAGTTAATAATACTAACACAGATACTCGTAAACATGTTAGCATATTAGCTCATGCTAGCGACGCAAACTTCATTAAATGTTTTATAGCATGTACAAATATACATGAAAACACACTTTAGTAAGTAATAATAGTTGTAGTTATTTTGTAAAACTTAGAAACATACCATACCATACCATACCAACTTTATTTATAAAGCCCTTTAAAAACAAGCACAGTTGAAAAACAAAGGGCTGTACACCACAAAGAAATAGAGGCAAAGGACAGACTAAAAAATAACATTTAAAACAGAAATAAAAATACACAATTAAAAAGCAAATATAAATTACCCTAAGAACAGTTTGTTAGATAAAAACAGTTTAAAAGTTAAAAACAGTTCAAAAAGTTAAAAGCTAAAAACAGTTCAAAGTCTCATGCTGGGTTAAAAGCCAGTGAATAAAAATGGGTTTTAAGAAGGGTCTTGAAAATAGCCAAAGAAGGGGCCTGTCTCACATGGAGAGGGAGATCGTTCCAGAGTTTGGGACCCGTAACAGAGAAAGCTCTGTCCCCTCTGAGCTTGCGCTTTGTTTTGGGTACCTCCAGGATCAGCTGATCAGCTGACCTGAGGGACCGGGTGGGGGCATACAGATGGAGCAGCTCAGAGAGGTAAGGTGGGGCAAGACCACGTAAGGATTTAAAAACGAGTAAGATCATCTTAAAATGGACTCTAAAAGACACAGGCAGCCAGTGGAGGGAGGCTAAAACAGGAGTAATGTGCTCTCTTTTTCTTGTGTTAGTTAAAAGTCGGGCAGCTGCATTTTGGACCAGCTGCAGACGTGAGAGGGAGGACTGACTAATTCCAAAATATAAAGAGTTACAGTAATCCAGCCGAGATGTAATAAAGGCATGGATTACTGTCTCTAACTGTTGCCTAGAAAGAAGGTTTTTAACCTTGGCCAGCTGACGTAAATAAAAAAAGCTGGCTTTCACCACTGTACCAATCTGACGGTCCAATTTAAAATCACAGTCAATACGAAAGCCCAGGTTGGTGACCATGGGCTTAACGTGCAAAGCCAAAGGGCCAAAGTCAACAGGGGGGAGCTCACAGGTACCACTAGGTCCAAACACTATTACATCTGTCTTCTTTTCATTAAAATTTAAGAAGTTTAGGGCCATCCAGGCCTTGATATCCTCAAGACAGGCAAGTAATGGCTGTATTGAAGAGGCATGATTTCTCTTTAATGGAAAATACATTTGTGTGTCATCGGCATAACAATGAAAAGAAATATCATGCTTTCTTAGGATTGAGCCCAGGGGAAGTAAATAAATAGAAAAGAGAAGTGGTCCCAAAACTGAGCCTTGTGGGACCCCACATGTCAAGGGAGCAACGGAGGATTCAGATTCGTCACTCCAACATTGCTTGGAGTGACGAATGAAGAATCCTTTTGAGTAGAAACGCTATGGACGGCTATAAGAGTGAAACGGCACTGCTACTTCCGGTTGAAAGCTCTAAAAAGAAGGACACTGCAGCACCAGCGGGGAGCGAACTGGTCCAAAAAATGGCCCTGTAGCACAAACAATAACACAACTTATCAGTGTAGAACTGGTCCAAAAGATGGCACCATAGCACAAACAATAACACAACTTATAAATGTATATTTGTGTCCTTCCAGAACCTTTCATGAGGAATGGTGGCCCTGCTTCCTCCCACAGCATGCAGTCCTTCCTGCAGCAGTACACTGCATCAGTGGCAGTGTCCTTCAAGAAGACTCCACTGCGACGACCTCACTCTGTCACTCTCATCACTGGCACCCTGGGGTCCTTCATGGCCATACCACGCAACGGCACTCGCTTGGGTGAGGCACACACACACACACACACACACACACACACACACACACACAGTCAGTCAGAAAGGGAAGTGTCAGGTTGAGAGAACAGATGGCATGTGGTGACAAACAAACAGGAAGTGTCACTGCTGTGACATTTCCGTCGTCCTACCCTGATATTTTCAAGGCTCCTCCCACCTTGGCGCTGGTGCCAACTGACTGGCCACCACCTAGGTGTACAATCTCCACAATCGCCATGACGACGCAGCCTCTCGTTGATCAACATGTTGGACACAAAGATCTGTGGTGACCTCTTTCATCCAGGCAGGGACAGTCCAGGATTTAGTTGTGACCCAAACCACACCCTCACCTTCATCCAGGCAGGGACAGTCCAGGATTTAGTTGTGACCCAAACCACACCCTCACCTTCATCCGGGCAGGGACAGTCCAGGATTTAGTTGTGACCCAAACCACACCCTCACCTTCATCCAGGCAGGGACAGTCCAGGATTTAGTTGTGACCCAATCCACACCCTCACCTTCATCCGGGCAGGGACAGTCCAGGATTTAGTTGTGACCCAAACCACACCCTCACCTTCATCCGGGCAGGGACAGTCCAGGATTTAGTTGTGACCCAAACCACACCCTCACCTTCATCCAGGCAGGGACAGTCCAGGATTTAGTTGTGACCCAATCCACACCCTCATCTTCATCCGGGCAGGGACAGTCCAGGATTTAGTTGTGACCCAAACCACACCCTCACCTTCATCCGGGCAGGGACAGTCCAGGATTTAGTTGTGACCCAAACCACACCCTCACCTTCATCCAGGCAGGGACAGTCCAGGATTTAGTTGTGACCCAAACCACACCCTCACCTTCATCCGGGCAGGGACAGTCCAGGATTTAGTTGTGACCCAAACCACACCCTCACCTTCATCCAGGCAGGGACAGTCCAGGATTTAGTTGTGACCCAATCCACACCCTCACCTTCATCCGGGCAGGGACAGTCCAGGATTTAGTTGTGACCCAAACCACACCCTCACCTTCATCCGGGCAGGGACAGTCCAGGATTTAGTTGTGACCCAAACCACACCCTCACCTTCATCCAGGCAGGGACAGTCCAGGATTTAGTTGTGACCCAAACCACACCCTCACCTTCATCCAGGCAGGGACACTTTTTCTAGCGTACGAACACATTAGCATGCTACGGTATTAGCCGTAAAAGCTAACTACAGAAAGAGATAAGCTAGCTTCTACAACAACACAAAACACACTAGAGTGTGTAATACACAACACTGTGATACAACACCAATCTGTAGTGAATCATATTACAGTATCTGTAAAGTATTATTTCATGTTTAGTTTGTACACAGCTAGTATGTACAGTAGTTGTAATAACACACATGATGTGTATCATGATCAATATAAAGTGTGACACACTCCATGGACATTTGTTTGTGTGCTCCAGCTGGCGAGGGATGTTTTTTCTGCTTTATTTGGGAAAGCACTCCATTTATGTCAAAATAAAATGGCTTCAAAGTCCACATTTATAGCGTCAGTTACTTTCACCTCACTCTCTCAGCTTCCATCTGCTCCAACAACTCACTCTTCTTTCGTGCTCGCTTCTAGAAGCAGTAGTTCATCCTCAGTATATTCAGCTTCAAAAACATAAGGTTGTGAATCCTCATTTGTCCAAAAATAGTTGTATTTGTTGTTTGTTACCAAGTCTGCCATGATTAGATAATAATACACTCACACCTTCGTTTGTGGAAGTGGGAACACACATGTTGCCAGCAGTTGGAAGTGTGTTGCTATGGAAACAGAAATCAATGCGCGGAGGAAATCAATGATCAAAACAAGGTCAATATTGCACATATTACATATTGTTATGAAGGTGTCTGTTACAACATTATATACATACTTGCAGTGTGTATATTGTACATATTGCATATTGTTATGAAGGTGTCTGTTACTACATTATATATATACTTGCAGTGTGTATATTGTACATATTGCATATTGTTATGAAGGTGTTTGTTACTACATTATATATATACTTGCAGTGTGTATATTGTACATATTACATATTGTTATGAAGGTATCTGTTACTACATTATATATATATATGTATATATATATATATATATATATATACTTGCAGGAGGGTTTTGAACGGTCAACTCATCTTTAAACCCCCCCCTAAAAAAGACATATGTGTTCTTGTCTCTCATAATGATTGTCAACAATAGCTCAATTCCATAAAAGGTGCACTTCCTCTTTAATCCCAGGTGCCTGGAAGGGCTGCACAAGCACAATGACATCACTGGTCTGAACCCACATCAAAGTATTCATAGTCATGTGAGAGTCCAGTCCACTGAGGGCCAGCAGAGGGTTGTAGGAGAACTCCATCCAGGTCACAGGGGAGTGGTCCACACTGGGTCATGACACTCCTAGTAAATAATACTTAAAGTAGGCAGCTTTATCTGTTATCGTAAGAAATAATACCTTTTTGAACTATGACTTTCATCTTTTTGCAATGCAGTGCAGTCCTACAAAAAGTCACTCTTTAATTATCTGCCACAAGACGCTCTGCTATTTTATTCATGCATGGTTCTCGAAGACCTCCATGAAGAACACGAACAAAGGACCCAGATTTCCCTCGCCCGGACGCGGGTCATCGGGGCCCCCCTCTGGAGCCAGGCCCGGAGGTGGGGCACGATGGCGAGCGCCTGGTGGCAACGTGGGTCCCCCTCCAATGGGCTCACCACCCATAGCAGGAGCCGTAGAGGTCGGGTGCAGTGCGAGCTGGGCGGAAGCCGAAGGCAGGGCACTTGGCGGTCCGATCCTCGGCTACATAAGCTAGCTCTTGGGACGTGGAACGTCACCTCGCTGGGGGGAAGGAGCCTGAGCTAGTGCGCGAGGTCGAGAAGTTCCGGCTAGATATAGTCGGACTCACTTCGACGCACAGCAAGGGCTCTGGAACTAGTTTTCTTGAGAGGGGCTGGACTCTCTTCCACTCTGGCGTTGCCGGCAGTGAGAGGCGACGGGCTGGGGTGGCAATTCTTGTTGCTCCCCGGCTCAAAGCCTGCACGTTGGAGTTCAACCCAGTGGACGAGAGGGTAGCTTCTCTCCGCCTTCGGGTGGGGGGACGGGTCCTGACTGTTACGCGCCAAACGGCAGCTCAGAGTACCCACCCTTTTTGGATTCACTCGAGGGAGTACTGGAGAGTGCTCCCCCGGGTGATTCCCTCGTTCTACTGGGGGACTTCAACGCTCATTTTGGCAACGACAGTGAAACCTGGAGAGGCGTGATTGGGAAGAATGGCCGCCCGGATCTGAACTTGAGTGGTGTTTTGTTATTGGACTTTTGTGCCCGTCACAGATTGTCCATAAAAAACACCATTTTCAAACATAAGGGTGTCCATATGTGCACTTGGCACCAGGACACCCTAGGCCGCAGTTCCATGATCGACTTTGTAGTTGTGTCATCGGATTTGCGGCCTCATGTTTTGGACACTCGGGTGAAGAGAGGGGCGGAGCTTTCTACCGATCACCACCTGGTGGTGAGTTGGCTGCGATGGTGGGGGGAGGATGCCAAACAGACCTGGCAGGCCCAAACGCATTATGAGAGTTTGCTGGGAACGCCAGGCAGAGTTTCCTGTCAGAGAGAGTTTCAATTCCCACCTCTGGAAGAACTTTGAACATGTCACGAGGGAGGCGCTGGACATTGAGTCCGAGTGGACGATGTTCCGTACCTCTATTGTCGAGGCGGCCGATTGGAGCTGTGGCCGCAAGGTGGTTGGTGCCTGTTGTGGCGGTAATCCTAGAACCCGCTGGTGTCCACCAGTGGTAAGGGATGCCGTCAAGCTGAAGAAAGAGTCCTATCGGGCTCTTTTGGCTCATAGGACTCCGGAGGCAGCAGACAGGTACCGACAGGCCAAACGGTGTGCGGCTTCAGCGGTCGCGGAGGCAAAAACTCGGACATGGGAGGAGTTCAGGAAAGCCATGGAAAACGACTTCCGGACAGCTTCGAAGCGATTCTGGTCCACCATCAACCGCCTCAGGAAGGGGAAGCAGTGCAATGTCAACACCGTGTATGGTGGGGATGGTGTTCTGCTGACCTCGACTGCGGATGTTGTGGATCGGTGGAGGGAATACTTCGAAGACCTCCTCAATCCTACCAGCACGTCTTCCTATGAGGAAGCAGTGCTTGGGGAATCTGTGGTGGGCTCTCCTATTTCTGGGGCTGAGGTTGCCGAGGTAGTTAAAAAGCTCCTCGGTGGCAAGGCCCCGGGGGTGGATGAGACCCGCCCGGAGTTCCTTAAGGCTCTGGATGTTGTGGGACTGTCTTGGTTGACAAGACTCTGCAACATCGCGTGGACATCGGGGGCGGTACCTCTGGATTGGCAGACCGGGGTGGTGGTTCCTCTCTTTAAGAAGGGGAACCGGAGGGTGTGTTCCAACTATCGTGGGATCACACTCCTCAGCCTTCCCGGTAAGGTCTATTCAGGTGTACTGGAGAGGAGGCTACGCCGGATAGTCGAACCTCGGATTTAGACGGAACAGTGTGGTTTTCGTCCTGGTCATGGAACTGTGGACCAGCTCTATACTCTCGGCAGGGTCCTTGAGGGTGCATGGGAGTTTGCCCAACCAGTCTGTGCTTTGTGGACTTGGAGAAGGCATTCGACCGTGTACCCCGGGAAGTCCTGTGGGGAGTGCTCAGAGAGTATGGGGTAACGGACTGTCTTATTGTGGCGGTCCGCTCCCTGTATAATCAGAGTCAGAGCTTGGTCCGCATTGCCGGCAGTAAGTCGGACCCGTTTCCAGTGAGGGTTGGACGCCGCCAAGGCTGCCCTTTGTCACCGATTCTGTTCATAACCTTTATGGACATAATTTCTAGGCGCAGTCAGGGCGTTGAGGGGATCTGGTTTGGTGGCTGCAGGATTAGGTCTCTGCTATTTACAGATGATGTGGTCCTGATGGCTTCATCTGGCCAAGATCTGCAGCTCTCACTGGATCGGTTCGCAGCCGAGTGTGAAGCGACTGGGATGGGAATCAGCACCTCCAAGTCTGAGTCCATGGTTCTCGCCCGGAAAAGGGTGGAGTGCCATCTCCGGGTTGGGGAGGAGATCTTGCCCCAAGTGGAGGAGTTCAAGTTCCTTGGAGTCTTGTTCACGAGTGAGGGAAGAGTGGATCGTGAGATCGACAGGCGGCGTCTTCAGTAATGCGGACGCTGTATCAATCTGTTGCAGTGAAGAAGGAGCTGAGCCGGAAGGCAAAGCTCTCGATTTACCGGTCGATCTACGTTCTCATCCTCACCTATGGTCATGAGCTTTGGGTTATGACCGAAAGGACAAGATCACGGGTACATGCGGCCGAAATGAGTTTCCTCCGCCTGGTGGCGGGTCTCTCCCTTAGAGATAGGGTGAGAAGCTCTGTCATCCGGGAGGAGCTCAAAGTAAAGCCGCTGCTCCTCCACATGGAGAGGAGCCAGATGAGGTGGTTCGGGCATCTGGTCAGGATGCCACCCGAACGCCTCCCTAGGGAGGTGATTCGGGCACGTCCGACCGGTAGGAGGCCACGGGGAAGACCCAGGACACGCTGGGAAGACTATCTCTCCCGGCTGGCCTGGGAACGCCTCGGGATCCCCCGGGAGGAGCTGGACAAAGTGGCTGGGGAGAGGGAGGTCTGGGCTTCCCTGCTTAGGCTGCTGCCCCCGCGACCCGACCTCGGATAAGCGGAAGACGATGGATGGATGGATGGATGGATGGATGGATGGATGGATGGGTTCTTTTGGACCTCGCTCTGGACCTTGGCCCAGACCCAGGAATGTGAATATAAAAGCAGGGCACTTTAGGTGCACCATAATCACATTGTGATTGTTTAAGTATAAAGATGATCATGTTGTAAAGCAATGGCTATAGAGATGAACTATTTGTGAATAATCAATCAATCAATCAATCATCCATCCATCCATCCATTTTCTACCGCTTATTCCCTTTGGGGTCGCGGGGGGCGCTGGAGCCTATCTCAGCTACAATCGGGCGGAAGGCGGGGTACACCCTGGACAAGTCGCCACCTCATCGCAGGGCCAACACAGATAGACAGACAACATTCACACTCACATCCACACACTAGGGCCAATTTAGTGTTGCCAATCAACCTATCCCCAGGTGCATGTCTTTGGAGTCAATCAATCAATCAATGTTTATTTATATAGCCCTAAATCACAAGTGTCTCAAAGGGCTGCACAAGCCACAACGACATCTTCGGTACAGAGCCCACATAAGGGCAAGGAAAAACTCACCCCAGTGGGACGTCGATGTGAATGACTATGAGAAACCTAATAATGTGTGTTGTGAAGAAGCAGGAGATGATGGAGTCATGTATATATGTGTGTGTGTTGTGAAAGTGAAAAGGAGGTTGAAAGTGAAAGATAGAGGAGATATAAAAGGATGTTTGTGAAAAGCTCAACTAAATATAAGTCATGAGAGAAGTGAAAAAAATGTAGTTTATTTTTAGTGGGGAAGGAATTATGTCAATGAGCAGCAGTGACAAAAGGGAACTTTGAAGTTGAAGAAAGAAAGTTGTCTGGACCAAAGAAGTAATGAATGAAGATGTACTTTGTTTCCATGCAGACATCCCAGGTGTCTGCATTGCACACACATGCTCAGTGGCCTAGTACCTACTCAGTGGCCTAGTACCTGCTCAGTGGCCTAGTACCTACTCAGTGGCCTAGCACCTGCTCAGTGGCCTAGCATCTGCTCAGTGGCCTAGCACCTGCTCAGTGGCCTAGTACCTGCTCAGTGGCCTAGCACCTGCTCAGTGGCCTAGTACCTACTCAGTGGCCTAGCACCTGCTCAGTGGCCTAGTACCTACTCAGTGGCCTAGCACCTGCTCATTGGCCTAGTACCTGCTCAGTGGCCTAGCACCTGCTCAGTGGCCTAGTACATGGTGAAAGTAGATGTTTTGAGATAATGGATGTGTTCTCTTCCAGACATTGTGCACGAGAACCTGAAGATGGGATCGGATGGAGAAAGCGACCAAGCGTCAGGGACGTCGTCTGACGAGGTTCAGTCCCCAACAGGAGTGTGTCTGAGGAACAGAGTCCACCGGCGAATCTCCATGGAGGTGAACATTGAGCCCGCCTACACAAACACTAGCACAGCTCTACAGTCCAGGTCTAGCCTTGACCTCTCTCTTTACCTCTCTACAGTCCAGTTCTAGCCTTGACCCTCTCTCTCTCTCTACAGTCCAGTTCTAGCCTTGACCCTCTCTCTCTTTACCTCTCTACAGTCAAGTTCTAGCCTTGACCTCTCTCTCTCCCTCTCTACAGTCCAGTCCTAGCCTTGACCCTCTCTCTCTCCCTCTCTCTCTCTCTCTGTCTCTACAGTCCAGGTCTAGCCTTGACCTCTCTCTCTCCCTCTCTCCCTCTCTCTCTCTCTCTCTCTCTCTCTCTCTCTCTCTCTCTCTCTCTCTCTGTCTCTACAGTCCAGGTCTAGCCTTGACCCTCTCTCTCCCTCTCTCTCTCTCTCTGTCTCTACAGTCCAGGTCTAGCCTTGACCTCTCTCTCTCCCTCTCTACAGTCCAGTTCTAGCCTTGACCCTCTCGTCTCTCTCTACAGTCCAGTTCAAGCCTTGACCCTCTCTCTCTTTACCTCTCTACAGTCAAGTTCTAGCCTTGACCTCTCTCTCTCCTCTCTCTACAGTCCAGTCCTAGCCTTGACCCTCTCTCTCTCCCTCTCTCTCTCTCTCTGTCTCTACAGTCCAGGTCTAGCCTTGACCTCTCTCCCTCTCTCTCCCTCTCTCTCTCTCTCTCTCTCTCTCTCTCTCTCTCTCTCTCTCTCTCTCTCTCTCTCTCTCTCTCTCTCTCTGTCTCTACTGTCCAGGTCTAGCCTTGACCCTCTCTCTCCCTCTCTCTCTCTCTCTCTCTCTCTCTCTCTCTCTGTCTCTACAGTCCAGGTCTAGCCTTGACCTCTCTCTCTCCCTCTCTCCCTCTCTCCCTCTCTCTCTCTCTCTCTCTCTCTCTCTCTCTCTCTCTCTCTCTCTCTCTCTCTCTCTCTGTCTCTACAGTCCAGGTCTAGCCTTGACCCTCTCTCCCCTCTCTCTCTCTCTCTCTCTCTCTCTCTCTCTCTCTCTCTCTCTCTCTCTCTCTCTCTCTCTCTCTCTCTCTGTCTCTACAGTCCAGGTCTAGCCTTGACCTCTCTCTCTCTCCTCTCTCTCTCTCTCTACAGTCCAGGTCTAGCCTTGACCTCTCTCTCTCCCTCTCCCTCCCTCTCTCTCTCTACAGTCCAGGTCTAGCCTTGACCCTCTCTCTCTCTCTCTCTCTCTCTCTCTCTCTCTCTCTCTCTCTCTCTCTCTCTCTCTCTCTCTCTCTCTCTCTCTCTCTCTCTCTCTCTCTCTCCCGTGTCATCAGACCATTGTTGCCTCTCCACCCAGCTGGACTGCATGTCAACTAACAATATATATATATGATGTATAATCAATAATCATATCATTGGATGTATAGAGTATGTGAAAGTGCTACCTTGTTTACTTCCGTGACAACCTCCTTAAAGTTTTGTCATCAATCATAAACATCAAGCAGCTAAAAAACATTCATCACAGGACCTCAACAATTAGTTGACATGACATAACATTCTTCTTCTTCACAGGACCTCAACAACTAGTTGACATGACATAACTATCTTCTTCTTCACAGGACCTCAACAACTAGTTGACATGACATAACTATCTTCTTCTTCACAGGACCTCAACAACTAGTTGACATGACATAACTATCTTCTTCTTCACAGGACCTCAACAACTAGTTGATATGACATAACTATCTTCTTCATCACAGGACCTCAACAACTAGTTGACATGACATAACTATCTTCTTCTTCACAGGACCTCAACAACTAGTTGACATGACATAACTATCTTCTTCTTCACAGGACCTCAACAACTAGTTGACATGACATACTGTAACATTCTTCTTCTTCACAGGACCTCAACAAGCGACTGTCTCTGCCTGCTGACATACGCATTCCTGATGGCTACCTGGAGAAGATGCAGCTCACCAGCCCACCTTTTGACCAGCCACTCAGCCGCCGCTCACGTCGAGCATCGCTGGTACCTATTTGTGTGTGCTCCAGCATCGCTGCTACCTATTTGTGTATGCGCCAGCATCACTGCTACCTAATTGTGTGTGCTCCAGCATCGCTGCTACCTATTTGTGTGTGCTCCAGCATTGCTGGTACCTATTTGTGTGTGCTCCAGCATCGCTGCTACCTATTTGTGTGTGCTCCAGCATCGCTGCTACCTATTTGTGTGTGCTCTAGCATCGCTGGTACCTATTTGTGTGTGCTCTAGCATCGCTGGTACCTATTTGTGTGGGCTCCTTTTCCTATCGCCCCACAGCGCTCGCAGCCCTGGCAGCAGTCTGGGCCTGTTGCCATGGCAACTGGCCCAGCAGGAGGCGGAAATCTAGGTGTATTAATGTCATGTACGTCACATGTGCTTGCTTGCATTGTTTAAGCAGTCAAAGATGCTCATCATCAGACTCTGTACATTCTCCTTTATACATATATATATATATACTGTATGTGTATATATACATACATGGGTATGTTTATATATGTGTACATATGTATATATATGTGTATATATATACACTGTGTGTATCTATCTATATAAACTGTATGTGTGTGTATATATATATATATATATATACATATATATATATATATATATATATATATATGTATGTGTGGGAAAAAAAATCACAAGACTATTTCATCTCTACAGGCCTGTTTCATGAGGGGGGTACCCTCAATCGTCAGGAGATTTTAATGGGAGCATTCGCATACCATGGTTTATATAGGGCACAGAGTGGGTGGGTACAGGCTGGCCTAGGGGCGTGGTGATTGGCTCATGTGTTACCTAGGAGGTGTTTCCGTCTATGGCGGCATGTTGTTACAATTTCGCTGCGCTTGTTGAGGGATGACAGGTCTGGACGGTAAATAATAAACAGTTTCTCTTTCAAGCATAGGTTGCATCTTTTATTACCACTATTGTAAGGTGTGCTGGATGCAAGAATTTGCCATGTTATTGAATATTCAACATTATTGTCTTTGAGGTCCCAAATGTGTTTGCTGAGTTCTGTGGTATTTCGCAGGTTTTTGTTCCTGAAAGAAGCCTTGTGATTGTTCCATCTGGTTTTGAATTCTCCCTCGGTTAATCCTACATATGTGTCGGATGTGTTAATGTCCTTGCGTATTACCTTAGATTGGTAGACAACTGATGTTTGTAAGCACCCCCCGTTGAGAGGGCAATCAGGTTTCTTTCGACAATTACATCCTTTGTTGGTTTTGGAGTCGCTCTGTCTGAGGGCCGACGGCTCATTTGCAATTGTTTTGTTGTGGTTTGAGATGATTTGTCGTATATTGTTCATGCAGCTGTAGCTCAATTTAATGTTGTTCTTGTTGAATACTTTTCTTAGGATGTTGTCTTTGGGAAAGTGTTTGTCAATCAGATTGAGGAATTTGTGTCCAATGTTCGTTGAGACGTTTTTGCTGTATGGGGGGTTGTACCAGATGATGTCGTTCCGTTTTCTGTTCTTTTTTGGCTGGTTTCCTGGCGTGGGTATATATATATATATATATGTATATGTAGGAATGTATGTATATATACTGTATGTGTGTATATATGTATGTATATAGACGTATGTATTTATATATATATGTATATGACTATATATATGTATATATGTGTATATGTATATGTATATATGTATGTGTATATGTTTATATTGGGGCTGTGAATCTTTGGGCAACACACAATTTGATTTGATTATTGTGGATAAATGTTTGATTCTTGATTTAAAACAATTCTGGATTCAAAATCAATACTTTTTAATAACATTGGGTGTCAGTTCTATGATGAACTACATTCCTCCATAGAGTAGATAAACAGTTCTGATACATTTCTATATTACTCAAACTAGTTTTTGTTTAATAGAATTTTACCCAAACATTTAATAAAGTGGCTGGTAATGTCTTTTTTTTTTATTGATTTATTTTATCGTTATTATAATGAAATAATTAAGAATTGTTAAAAAATAAGAATTGTAATTCATTCATAAATCGATTTTTTTTTTTGACAGCCTTAAAGTTAAAGTACCCATGATAGTCACACACCCATCACCCTTGATCACCCCCTGGGAGGTGAGGGGAGCAGTGAGCAGCAGCCCGGGAATCATTTTTGGTCATTTAACCCCCAATTCCAAGCCTTGATGCTGAGTGCCAAGCAGGGAGGTAATGGCTCCCATTTTTATAGTCTTTGGTATGACTCGGCCGGGGTTTGAACTCACAACCTACCCATCTCAGGGCGGACACTCTAACCACTAGACCACTGAGCAGGTTAATATGTGTATGACAATCTGAGTCATATATTCAACATTTGAAAGTAATGAAATGAATAATAGCACACAGTAATGTTAATGTTCTTGATATATTCAGGTCTTGCTGAAAGGCAGGCCGCTATCAAGGAAGCTTACCCTTGATAAATATTCTAACATATAATCATGTTTTTGTAAGGAAGTGAAAACTCCTCATGATCTTTTCACAGTCAGAGATCGGTTTTGGCAAGTTGGAGACGTACATTAAGCTGGACAAACTGGGAGAGGTGAGAAAAGAAGCATTGGTGAGCAGGCCAAGGCCGCTCTAACACCTCCATGTGCGTGTAGGGAACCTACGCCACCGTCTTTAAGGGCCGCTATAACACCTCCATGTGCATGTAGGGAACCTACGCCACCGTCTTTAAGGGCCGCAGCAAGCTGACCGACAACCTGGTGGCCCTGAAGGAGATCCGCTTGGAGCACGAGGAGGGAGCGCCATGCACCGCCATCAGAGAAGGTTATCCAATCATGTTCATTTCATAACCTTACAATATCATTATCACAATCTACGTTATAGGCCAGTGGTCCCCAACCTTTTTGTAACTGTGGACCGGTCAATGCTTGAAAATGTGTCCCACGGACCGGGGTGGGGTATTTTTAGGGCCCGCATGGCCCATTGTATATGCAATGGGACATAAGGACCTATTGAATTTGTAAGGTTTTATTCTTTATTCTTTATTCTTCCGCCGCCACATTAAACTGTAATTTGACCCACTTAACATGCTTCAAAACTCACCATATTTGACCCACACATCAGGACCTGCGAAAATTGTCTTTTTAAAAAAAAAAAACGAACCACAAAACTCAAAATTGCGCTCTAGCGCCCCCTAGGGAAAAAAAACTAGACTGCCTGTAACTCCCACTAGGAAGGTCGGAGAGACATGAAACAAAAACCTCTATGTAGGTCTGACTTGGACCTACATTTCATAATAGTACATTGTTGGGCTAAAATCAACAGGAAGTTGGCAATTCCCCCTTCAGGACAAAAAAGTACTAAAAACAGTAACTTTTGCCTCTTTGAGCTGTAATTTGACCCCCTTAACACGCTTCAAAACTCACCAAACTGAACGCACACATCAGGACTGTCAAAAATTGCGATCTTATAAAAAACCTAACCCCAAATCTCAAAATTGCGCTCTAGCGCAATTTTTGAATAAAACGCAGAAAAAACTGCTCCTCGGAAGAAAAAAAATGACAACACTGCCTGTAACTCCCACTGGGAAGGTCGGAGAGACATGAAACAAAAACCTCTATGTAGGTCTCACTTAGACCTACATTTCATAAATTGACAACCCCCAGCAAAAATCAACAGGAAGTTTGCTATTCCCCCTTCAAAACTAAATTTTTGTAAAAACCGGTCACCTTTCTTCAAACATTATCTCCTCTGAGCGCGTTTGTTGTTTCGGCTTCAAACTAACACAGGAGAGAGATTGAACCCTTCTGATTAAAAGTTGGCGAAAGAGTTTTGATACCTGCTCCGGTTTTGATTTTATGACCCTTCAAAGAACCTCTGCGCTGATGCTGCTGTTTTTTCAAGATGGCTGCTTAAAAGCAGGCAGCACCAGCGTGCCCACACAATGCAGACAAGGTAGGTACACTACACAAAAGTATTGGGACAATTCGGACTAAAAGTAGACAAAAGTATTGGGACACTTATGACTACCACTGGACAAAAGTATTGGGACACATGGGACTACAACTTGACAAAAGTATTGGGACACTTATGACTACCACTGGACAAAAGTATTGGGACACCTACACTGGACAAAAGTATTGGGACACTTATGACGAAAACTGGACAAAAGTATTGCGACACTTGGGACGAAAACTGGACAAAAGTATTGGGACACTTAGGACTAGCACCTGCCAAATACGCGGGCCCGACCAACGCTGCTTGCAGCTTTAATTTATTTTTGTATTTATTGTCATAAAAAAATACAATCATGTGTGCTTACGGACTGTATCCCTGCAGACTGTATTGATCTATATGGGTTGGTGCACCAATTGTAAGTGTCTCTTGTGTTTTTATGTGGATTTAATGTAAGAAAAATAAAAAAATAAATATATATATATATATTTTTTTTTTTAATTTCTTGTGCGGCCCGGTACCAATTGATCCACGGCCCGGTGGTTGGGAACCACTGTTATAGGCCATATTGTCTAGCCCTAAATCCACTGAAGTGAAGTGAATTATATTTATATAGCGCTTTTTCTCTAGTGACTCAAAGTGCTTTACATAGTGAAAGCCAATATCTAAGTTCCATTTAAAGCAGTGTGGGTGGCACTGGGAGCAGGTGGGTAAAGTGTCTTGCCCAAGGACACAACGGCAATGACTAGGATGGCGGAAGCGGGGATCAAACCTAGAACCCTCAAGTTGCTGGCACGGCCACTCTACCAACCGAGCTATACCGCCCGTCCGCATTTCTTGTCCTTATATAAGACAAGAACATACGTGTTTTTCTTTTTTTATGCATTCTAACTCGTAAAATATGGCAAGTAGGAGGTGGCTAACAATGCAGATAATGGGAGTACGCCATTACGCCCATAAAGTGCATTAAAAAAAACATCCAAAAACCACCAACAATACTCCATTTACATGTGGTGACCTGAATATTAACAAGTATTATTATAAGTGCTAATGCCGAGGAACTACTTTTAGCTGCGCCGTGATCACAGAGAGGTAGCTAGCTTATGCTGCTATATTGACATATTGAGCTGCTGCATGGCCTCTGAGTTGGTGAAAGTTAATTGTAGATGATAAATCATGTCTCTCACCTGGATAGGAGAAGATTGTGGACATAAACCCACAAGTTGGTCCACTTTGACATCCAACTTAGGCCTGAAGATGGCTAGAACGACACCAAAAGACGCTTGTTTTTTTCTTTTCCTTTTTTTCTTACCTGCATGAGGATTACTATTAATTCTTCATGTAAAGGGGAAGATATAAACATCCCATACAAACTACATCTTGTTACTGAGCAATACTGAAGCTTCTAAAACTTGTAGATCATCCTCCTTATGTTCAGGCTCAAAAATAGAAGTTTCTGGATCATCAAAGTAGTCTTTGTTGTCTCTCATCAAGTCTGCCATGATTAGTAGTCTTGTTGTTGTTGAAGGAAAAGTGAATGCTGTGATGTTTCTGTGAAATGATTGCACAGCCATATGCTTAAAATGAGCAAAATGTGTAAATATTACACATTATTATGAATTTTCTACATTAAATATATACTTACAGCGTGTATATAAAAGGTTTATGGAGGTTTTTTTAGAGCGCTTTATAAGCAAAATAGAGCAACTTCAAGGGACTCCATTGTTAGCTGACTTTTGCTAACCTTTATTTACGTTTTAGAATGCATAAAAAAGAAAAACATATGTGTTTTTGTCTTGCATAAGGATTGCGAATGATAAGCAACATAGAAAAGTGCAGTTGCCCTTTAAGGGTGCTGTGTAGGTGTGTTGCAGTCACGTGACCTGGAGGCACCTGCAGGTTTTAGGCCGTGGTCTGGAGGAGCCCCAGGAGGCTCCTGGGGATTTACATCAATCCGTGCAGGTTTGGGCGTATTTTGAAAGGTTTAAAGAGCAAATTTATAAACGATCATGAAATAAATATTCCAAATGGATGGAGTGGATTTTTACACTCTTAAGAAAAACATATTTAAAGCATTTATCATCCCCAAGAGGTTACTACTACATCACTTCATTTGACACTTTAGAGAAGAGCACATCATGTCTTTACTCCACAAATTGAACATGAATGATGAAAGACAAAGTTGCTGCATGGCTAAGGAACATATTTGATTGACATAACGAGTGCTGCTGTGATGAAAGTTTGTTTGCAGTTGATTTCCTGCTACAAATATTAGTAGATGTTTTATGCTGTGAAGTTGATGTTCTGTCTCCTTATTCAGCTGTAGATGTTTGCTAGCAATATCAACATTCACTTGTTGAGATGTATTCATCTACTTTATGAAGGATATTTTCTTCATGCTAACAAATAGCACCAAAGATGCTACAATGTGGTCCTCCTGTGGAATAAGTCACACAACAACAACTAAACTTGTAGTTTCTGTAATGAAAATGGAGAATGAAAATAAGGAGCAACAATGACAATATTTATTATTACAAGGACTTAGCATGAGTTAGTTAATTAGCACAAGCAGGTCTTCTAGTTCTATTTCGACATAGCAAGCACAAAACAACACTTTCTATATGTTTAGTTTAGGGCTGCAGCTAACGATTATTTTTCTATCGATTAATCTATAGATTATTTTTCCGATTAATCGGTTAATCTATAGATTATTTTTTTCGATTAATCTATAGATTATTTTTCCTTTTACCGATTATTTTTTTTATTTAAAATGAAGAGGAAAAAATAAATGTAGGCCAGTTTTTTTCAAAAGGCATGGCTTTTATTTACAAAAAAAAAAGTATGGCCACTCAGTCAACATTGACAACAACATGACAAAATATTCTGTAACAATGTAAACATTTAAAACTTTTAACATTTAACAAAATTAAAAGTAGCTTATTTGCTTTTTAATGTGCAAATATAAAAGTAAACATCCAGTGCAAATCTTAATATTCTGGAATAGTATAAGCATTTAAAAAGTAAAAGTATTGCTTATTTTGCTTTAAAATGTGCAAAAATAAAGATAAACATCCAATACAAAAAAGTGCAAAACGGAAATATTCTGTAACAAGTGTAAACATTTCAACAAAAGTAAAAGTATTGCTTATTTGCTAAAATGTGCAAAAATAAAGCTAAACATCCAATACAAAAAAGTGTACAGTGTAAACATTTCAACAAAAGTAAAAGTATTGCTTATTTTGCTTAATAACACAACAATGATAGTATGATTAAAGTGAAAGTTAATTGTTGGTTTGTACATAGTATATGTAACTGTTAATGTTGTAAAAGGTATTTGCACAACTAATTAACGTTAGCGTTTGTGACACGTCTTGTGCCGTGGGGTTCTTTCAGGACCGACAGACTGAACGCCAGACGGCTTTGCCAGGTTTACAATCTTTTAATTTTACACAAAGTCTTTTCTCTTCCAACTCTTTTCTCTTTCTTTCCTCGCTTTTCAGCTCCTCTTCCTCGCTCGCTCGTCGTCCCCTGTCTCTTGCGGCGTCGCTCCCGGCGCCCCCCGCCTCGCCGCTCGCTCGCCGCCGCCGCCTCTCCACAGCGTTAAAGAGGAGCGCGTCTTTGTAAACACTGAACAGGCACGCCAAACGCGCCTCTCAGACCAAACGGTGCTTTAGTTTATGAATTTACAACGCAGATACAAATGACACATTCATGTTTTTGTGTAATAATGACAACGTATACGCACGCGGACGATTGACTTGTTGATGGTGATGGCAAGAACGCTGTCGGGGGTTTTCTTTTCAAATGTTCGTTCATAGCCGTTGTGCTGCTATGATAGGCCATTTCCGCTCGACACAGTGTGCATACAACAACATTATTAGGCCGTTTATTGAAATACTCCCACACTTTTGACGACTTTTGGCGTGCTTTTTTCCCCTCGCTCGCATCGTCTGCATTGCGCTCCGCCATGACAGTAGTGTGACGTAAATATGCGACGCGCCGACGCACAAAAACGGCGTCGACGTATTTACGTAACCGATGACGTCGACGCGTCGTTTCAGCCTTAGTTTAGTTGTGCTCTCAAACACTACTAATACAACTGCATTGCATCACAGACGTTCAAACAAACATTTTACAAAGTGATCTCTGCGGACACGAGCATGTTCCGATTGTATTCCACAAGATGATGCAAGGGATATTTTTAATGACCTTTATGAAGCACTTCTTTGGGCACTCTATGAAAGATCTTTCTTATCTCTCTATTTCAACCGCTGGAACACCCAAGAACAAAAAAACTATCTGACATTTGCTGCTCAAACTCTCACTTGTTTGAACCGCTTGGCCATCGTGTCCATGAAGTCTCCAAGAAGAAAGAGGGACATGACGTCATACCCTCTAAAAAGCATTTGTGCTACTAAAGGATGATGACGATACAGTTGCCTGTTCTTCTCTGCAGTATCGTTATTGAAGGACCTGAAACACGCCAACATTGTGACGTTACACGACATCGTGCACACTGACAAGAGCCTCACGCTGGTGTTTGAGTACCTGGTAAGGGTCTGGATGTGCACTTGAGCCTGCATGTTGATTAGTGATTGTGTACCTTGCAGGATAAAGATCTGAAGCAGTACATGGACGACTGTGGAAACATCATGAGCATGCACAATGTGAAGGTGGGAAGAACTGTGCAGCTCCTTCTTCCTCCTCTTTTCTAACCTCCATCTTTTATTTCAGGTCTTCTTGTTCCAGATTTTGCGTGGGCTGTCCTACTGTCACAAGAGGAAAGTCCTCCACAGGGACCTGAAGCCCCAGAACCTGCTCATCAATGAGAAAGGAGAGCTCAAACTGGCTGATTTTGGTGAGGGGAATCCAAAATGTTGGATTTATTTTCATCATCCTAATTTCTGTCAATGGGCGGGCAGGTCTGGCCAGGGCAAAGTCGGTCCCCACCAAAACCTACTCCAACGAGGTGGTGACTCTTTGGTACCGGCCCCCTGATGTTCTGCTGGGATCGTCCGAGTATTCCACACAGATTGACATGTGGTAGGAACCTCGCCCTGTTTGACTTGGCAAAGTAGGCCAATTTTTCTTGCAGACCATTTCTATGTTTGGACCCCAGGAGCTTCTTTAGCTGCAGACTTCTCCTTAGTTCCTTAGCCAAGATTTGCACACCTAGCAAGCAAAAGATGGCTCATGCTACCGCAAACCAGAGTGAAAAGAAAAGTGTGGTGAGTGGTTTGCTTTGGTGGCAACATGCATGGAACAAAGAGCTGCACGCTGCAAGGCTCCTTCAAAGCACAACTGCACTTATTGGAGGGCTTCTGCCTGCCGTTCACAATCATTATAAGACCTCTTTATTTGTTTGTAGGACTTTAAAGTCCATTGGATGGTGCAGCTAGTCACTGTTGTTGCCTTCAAAGTCTCTAAACAACTTCAAAACCCTCAGTCAACATCTTATATACACACTAATGTAGTAACAGACACCTTCATAACAATATGTACAATATACACACTGCAAGTATATATATAATGTAGTAACAGACACCTTCATAACAATATGTAATATGTACAATATACACACTGCAAGTATACATCATGTAGTAACAGACACCTTCATAACAATATGTAATATGTACAATATACACACTGCAAGTATATATATAATGTAGTAACAGACACCTTCATAACAATATGTAATATGTACAATATACACACTGCAAGTATATATATAATGTAGTAACAGACACCTTCATAACAAATGTAATATGTACAATATACACACTGCAAGTATATATATAATATAGTAACAGACACGTTCATAACAATATGTAATATGTACAATATACACACTGCAAGTATATATATAATATAGTAACAGACACCTTCATAACAATATGTAATATGTACAATATACACACTGCAAGTATATATATCATGTAGTAACAGACACCTTCATAACAATATGTAATATGTACAATATACACACTGCAAGTATATATATATATATAATGTAGTAACAGACACCTTCATAACAATATGTAATATGTACAATATACACACTGCAAGTATATATATAATGTAGTAACAGACACCTTCATAACAATATGTAATATGTACAATATACACACTGCAAGTATATATATAATGTAGTAACAGACACCTTCATAACAAATGTAATATGTACAATATACACACTGCAAGTATATATATAATATAGTAACAGACACCTTCATAACAATATGTAATATGTACAATATACACACTGCAAGTATATATATCATGTAGTAACAGACACCTTCATAACAATATGTAATATGTACAATATACACACTGCAAGTATATATATATAATGTAGTAACAGACACCTTCATAACAATATGTAATATGTACAATATACACACTGCAAGTATATATATCATGTAGTAACAGACACCTTCATAACAATATGTAATATGTACAATATACACACTGCAAGTATATATATCATGTAGTAACAGACACCTTCATAACAATATGTAATATGTACAATATACACACTGCAAGTATATATATATAATGTAGTAACAGACACCTTCATAACAATATGTAATATGTACAATATACACACTGCAAGTATATATATCATGTAGTAACAGACACCTTCATAACAATATGTAATATGTACAATATACACACTGCAAATATATATATATAATGTAGTAACAGACACCTTCATAACAATATGTAATATGTACAATATACACACTGCAAGTATATATATAATGTAGTAACAATATGTAATATGTACAATATTTACTCTATTTTGATCATTTTAATTATTGTCCGAACTCATTTCTCGGCGGATTTATTTCCGTTTCCATAGCAACACACTTCTGACTTCCGGCAACAACTGTGCACGACTTCAGGAAACAAATGCAAGTGTATTATCTAATCATGGCAGACTTGGTAACTAACAACAGATACAACTATTTTTGGACAAATGAGGATTCACAACCTTATGTTTTTGAAGCTGAATATACTGAGAATGAACTACTGCTTCTAGAAGTGAGCACGAAAGAAGAGAGAGTTGTTGGAGCAGACGGAAACTGAGAGAGTGAGGTGAAAGTAACTGACGCTATAAATGTGGACTTTGAAGCCATGTTATTTTGACATAAATGGATTGCTTTCCCAAATAAAGCAGAAAAAACATCCCTCGCCAGCTGGAGCAGACAAACAAGTGTCCATGGAGTGTGTCACACTTTATATTGATCATGATACACATCATGTGTGTTATTACAACTACTGTACATACTAGCTGTGTACAAACTAAACATGAAATAATACTTTACAGATACTGTAATATGATTGTTCATGTTTTTCACTCACTACAGATTGGTGTTGTATCACAGTGTTGTGTATTACACACTCTAGTGTGTTTGTGTTGTTGTAGAAGCTAGCTTATCTCTTTCTGTAGTTAGCTTTTACGGCTAATACCGTAGCATGCTAATGTGTTCGTACGCTAGAAAAAGAGTTCCTCAGTGTTCTCTCTTACAATAACAATGTTGTACAGTTTGTTATTATACATGTTACACAACGTACATGAAGTATTGTTATTATACATGTTGCACAACGTACATGAAGTATTGTTATTATACATGTTACACAACGTACATGAAGTATTGTTATTATACATGTTACACAACGTACATGAAGTATTGTTATTATACATGTTACACAACATACATGAAGTATTGTTATTATACATGTTACACAACGTACATGAAGTATTGTTATTATACATGTTACACAATGTACATGAAGTATTGTTATTATACATGTTACACAATGTACATGAAGTATTGTTATTATACATGTTACACAACGTACATGAAGTATTGTTATTATACATGTTACACAACGTACATGAAGTATTGTTATTATACATGTTACACAACGTACATGAAGTATTGTTATTATACATGTTACACAACGTACATGAAGTATTGTTATTATACATGTTACACAATGTACATGAAGTATTGTTATTATACATGTTACACAACGTACATGAAGTATTGTTATTATACATGTTACACAACGTACATGAAGTATTGTTATTATACATGTTACACAACGTACATGAAGTATTGTTATTATACATGTTACACAATGTACATGAAGTATTGTTATTATACATGTTATACAATGTACATGAAGTATTGTTATTATACATGTTACACAACGTACATGAAGTATTGTTATTATACATGTTACACAACGTACATGAAGTATTATTATACATGTTACACAATGTACATGGTCAATTGATGTTTTGGTGACAAAATGTTATTTTGAGGGTGTATGACGAGCAGGGTGTGTGTTATTTTGAGGGCGTATGACGAGCAGGGTGTGTGTTATTTTGAGGGCGTATGACGAGCAAGGTGTGTGTTATTTTGAGGGCGTATGACGAGTAGGGTGTGTGTTATTTTGAGGGTGTATGACGAGCAGGGTGTGTGTTATTTTGAGGGCGTATGACGAGCAGGGTGTGTGTTATTTTGAGGGCGTATGATGAGCAGGGTGTGTGTTATTTTGAGGGTGTATGACGAGTAGGGTGTGTGTTATTTTGAGGGTGTATGACGAGCAGGGTGTGTTATTTTGAGGGTGTATGACGAGCAGGGTGTGTGTTATTTTGAGGGTGTATGATGAGCAGGGTGTGTGTTATTTTGAGGGTGTATGACGAGCAGGGTGTGTGTTATTTTGAGGGTGTATGACGAGCAGGATGTGTGTGTTATTTTGAGGGTGTATGACGAGCAGGGTGTGTGTTATTTTGAGGGTGTATCACGAGCAGGGTGTGTGTTATTTTGAGGGTGTATGACGAGCAGGGTGTGTGTTATTTTGAGGGTGTATGATGAGCAGGGTGTGTGTTATTTTGAGGGTGTATCACGAGCAGTGTGTGTGTTATTTTGAGGGTGTATGACGAGCAGGGTGTGTGTTATTTTGAGGGTGTATGACGAGCAGGGTGGGTTATTTTGAGGGTGTATGACGAGCAGGGTGTGTGTTATTTTGAGGGTGTATGACGAGCAGGGTGTGTGTTATTTTGAGGGTGTATGACGAGCAGGGTGTTATTTTGAGGGTGTATGACGAGCAGGGTGTGTGTTATTTTGAGGGTGTATGATGAGCAGGGTGTGTGTTATTTTGAGGGTGTATCACGAGCAGGGTGTGTGTTATTTTGAGGGTGTATGACGAGCAGGGTGTGTGTTATTTTGAGGGTGTATGACGAGGAGGGTGTGTTATTTTGAGGGTGTATGACGAGCAGGGTGTGTGTTATTTTGAGGGTGTATGACGAGGAGGGTGTGTTATTTTGAGGGTGTATGGCAAGCAGGGTGTGTGTTATTTTGAGGGTGTATGACGAGCAGTGTGTGTGTTATTTTGAGGGTGTATGACGAGTAGGGTGTGTGTTATTTTGAGGGTGTATGACGAGCAGGGTGTGTTATTTTGAGGGTGTATGACGAGCAGGGTGTGTGTTATTTTGAGGGTGTATGACGAGCAGGGTGTGTGTTATTTTGAGGGTGTATGACGAGCAGGGTGTGTGCTATTTTCAGGGTGTATGACGAGCAGGGTGTGTTATTTTGAGGGTGTATGACGAGCAGGGTGTGTGTTATTTTGAGGGTGTATGACGAGCAGGGTGTGTGTTATTTTGAGGGTGTATGACGAGGAGGGTGTGTTATTTTGAGGGTGTATGGCAAGCAGGGTGTGTGTTATTTTGAGGGTGTATGACGAGCAGTGTGTGTGTTATTTTGAGGGTGTATGACGAGTAGGGTGTGTGTTATTTTGAGGGTGTATAACGAGCAGGGTGTGTGTTACAGGGGTGTTGGCTGCATATTTTACGAGATGGCTGCAGGTCGGCCTCTGTTCCCCGGCTCCACAGTGGAGGACGAGCTCCACCTGATCTTCAGGTTACTAGGTGAGGTGCACTAAACTAAAAGGTAAGTCAGTCAGTCAGCAGCAGCTAAGATGTTTTGCTGACTCAGGCACACCCACGGAAGACAACTGGCCAGGAATATCTTCCATGGAGGAGTTCAAATCCTACAATTTCCCCAAATACAAACCTCAGCCCTTCATCAACCATGCTCCCAGGTATGTGACCTCTCTTCACCTGTACACACCTGTGTCTTTATGTGACCATGGACTTGTCCTCTCTTCACCTGCACACACCTGTGTCTTTATGTGACCATGGACTTGTCCTCTCATCACCTGTACACACCTGTGTCTTTATGTGACCATGGACTTGTCCTCTCATCACCTGTACACACCTGTGTCTTTATGTGACCATGGACTTGTCCTCTCATCACCTGTACACACCTGTGTCTTTATGTGACCATGGACTTGTCCTCTCATCACCTGTACACACCTGTGTCTTTATGTGACCATGGACTTGTCCTCTCATCACCTGTACACACCTGTGTCTTTATGTGACCATGGACTTGTCCTCTCTTCACCTGTACACACCTGTGTCTTTATGTGACCATGGACTTGTCCTCTCTTCACCTGCACACACCTGTGTCTTTATGTGACCATGGACTTGTCCTCTCATCACCTGTACACACCTGTGTCTTTATGTGACCATGGACTTGTCCTTGTCTTTATGTGACCATGGACTTGTCCTCTCATCACCTGTACACACCTGTGTCTTTATGTGACCATGGACTTGTCCTCTCATCACCTGCACACACCTGTGTCTTTATGTGACCATGGACTTGTCCTTGTCTTTATGTGACCATGGACTTGTCCTCTCATCACCTGTACACACCTGTGTCTTTTTGTGACCATGGACTTGTCCTCTCATCACCTGTACACACCTGTGTCTTTTTGTGACCATGGACTTGTCCTCTCATCACCTGTACACACCTGTGTCTTTATGTGACCATGGACTTGTCCTCTCATCACCTGCACACACCTGTGTCTTTATGTGACCATGGACTTGTCCTTGTCTTTATGTGACCATGGACTTGTCCTCTCATCACCTGTACACACCTGTGTCTTTTTGTGACCATGGACTTGTCCTCTCTTCACCTGTACACACCTGTGTCTTTATGTGACCATGGACTTGTCCTTGTCTTTATGTGACCATGGACTTGTCCTCTCATCACCTGTACACACCTGTGTCTTTATGTGACCATGGACTTGTCCTCTCATCACCTGTACACACCTGTGTCTTTATGTGACCATGGACTTGTCCTCTCATCACCTGTACACACCTGTGTCTTTATGTGACCATGGACTTGTCCTCTCATCACCTGTACACACCTGTGTCTTTATGTGACCATGGACTTGTCCTCTCATCACCTGTACACACCTGTGTCTTTATGTGACCATAGACTTGTCCTCTCATCACCTGCACACACCTGTGTCTTTATGTGACCATGGACTTGTCCTTGTCTTTATGTGACCATGGACTTGTCCTCTCATCACCTGTACACACCTGTGTCTTTTTGTGACCATGGACTTGTCCTCTCATCACCTGTACACACCTGTGTCTTTTTGTGACCATGGACTTGTCCTCTCATCACATGTACACACCTGTGTCTTTATGTGACCATGGACTTGTCCTATCATCACCTGCACACACCTGTGTCTTTATGTGACCATGGACTTGTCCTTGTCTTTATGTGACCATGGACTTGTCCTCTCATCACCTGTACACACCTGTGTCTTTATGTGACCATGGACTTGTCCTCTCATCACCTGCACACACCTGTGTCTTTATGTGACCATGGACTTGTCCTTGTCTTTATGTGACCATGGACTTGTCCTCTCATCACCTGTACACACCTGTGTCTTTATGTGACCATGGACTTGTCCTCTCTTCACCTGTACACACCTGTGTCTTTATGTGACCATGGACTTGTCCTCTCATCACCTGTACACACCTGTGTCTTTATGTGACCATGGACTTGTCCTCTCTTCACCTGTACACACCTGTGTCTTTATGTGACCATGGACTTGTCCTCTCATCACCTGTACACACCTGTGTCTTTATGTGACCATGGACTTGTCCTCTCATCACCTGCACACAACTTTGTCTTTATGTGACCATGGACTTGTCCTTGTCTTTATGTGACCATGGACTTGTCCTCTCTTCACCTGTACACACTGTGTCTTTATGTGACCATGGACTTGTCTTCTCTTCACCTGCACACACCTGTGTCTTTATGTGACCATGGACTTGTCCTCTCTTCACCTGCACACACCTGTGTCTTTATGTGACCATGGACTTGTCCTCTCATCACCTGTACACACCTGTGTCTTTATGTGACCATGGACTTGTCCTCTCATCACCTGTACACACCTGTGTCTTTATGTGACCATGGACTTGTCCTCTCATCACCTGTACACACCTGTGTCTTTATGTGACCATGGACTTGTCCTCTCTTCACCTGTACACACCTGTGTCTTTATGTGACCATGGACTTGTCCTCTCTTCACCTGCACACACCTGTGTCTTTATGTGACCATGGACTTGTCCTCTCATCACCTGTACACACCTGTGTCTTTATGTGACCATGGACTTGTCCTCTCATCACCTGTACACACCTGTGTCTTTATGTGACCATGGACTTGTCCTCTCATCACCTGTACACACCTGTGTCTTTATGTGACCATGGACTTGTCCTCTCATCACCTGTACACACCTGTGTCTTTATGTGACCATGGACTTGTCCTCTCATCACCTGTACACACCTGTGTCTTTATGTGACCATGGACTTGTCCTCTCTTCACCTGTACACACCTGTGTCTTTATGTGACCATGGACTTGTCCTCTCTTCACCTGCACACACCTGTGTCTTTATGTGACCATGGACTTGTCCTCTCATCACCTGTACACACCTGTGTCTTTATGTGACCATGGACTTGTCCTTGTCTTTATGTGACCATGGACTTGTCCTCTCATCACCTGTACACACCTGTGTCTTTATGTGACCATGGACTTGTCCTCTCATCACCTGCACACACCTGTGTCTTTATGTGACCATGGACTTGTCCTTGTCTTTATGTGACCATGGACTTGTCCTCTCATCACCTGTACACACCTGTGTCTTTTTGTGACCATGGACTTGTCCTCTCATCACCTGTACACACCTGTGTCTTTTTGTGACCATGGACTTGTCCTCTCATCACCTGTACACACCTGTGTCTTTATGTGACCATGGACTTGTCCTCTCATCACCTGCACACACCTGTGTCTTTATGTGACCATGGACTTGTCCTTGTCTTTATGTGACCATGGACTTGTCCTCTCATCACCTGTACACACCTGTGTCTTTTTGTGACCATGGACTTGTCCTCTCTTCACCTGTACACACCTGTGTCTTTATGTGACCATGGACTTGTCCTTGTCTTTATGTGACCATGGACTTGTCCTCTCATCACCTGTACACACCTGTGTCTTTATGTGACCATGGACTTGTCCTCTCATCACCTGTACACACCTGTGTCTTTATGTGACCATGGACTTGTCCTCTCATCACCTGTACACACCTGTGTCTTTATGTGACCATGGACTTGTCCTCTCATCACCTGTACACACCTGTGTCTTTATGTGACCATGGACTTGTCCTCTCATCACCTGTACACACCTGTGTCTTTATGTGACCATAGACTTGTCCTCTCATCACCTGCACACACCTGTGTCTTTATGTGACCATGGACTTGTCCTTGTCTTTATGTGACCATGGACTTGTCCTCTCATCACCTGTACACACCTGTGTCTTTTTGTGACCATGGACTTGTCCTCTCATCACCTGTACACACCTGTGTCTTTTTGTGACCATGGACTTGTCCTCTCATCACATGTACACACCTGTGTCTTTATGTGACCATGGACTTGTCCTATCATCACCTGCACACACCTGTGTCTTTATGTGACCATGGACTTGTCCTTGTCTTTATGTGACCATGGACTTGTCCTCTCATCACCTGTACACACCTGTGTCTTTATGTGACCATGGACTTGTCCTCTCATCACCTGCACACACCTGTGTCTTTATGTGACCATGGACTTGTCCTTGTCTTTATGTGACCATGGACTTGTCCTCTCATCACCTGTACACACCTGTGTCTTTATGTGACCATGGACTTGTCCTCTCTTCACCTGTACACACCTGTGTCTTTATGTGACCATGGACTTGTCCTCTCATCACCTGTACACACCTGTGTCTTTATGTGACCATGGACTTGTCCTCTCTTCACCTGTACACACCTGTGTCTTTATGTGACCATGGACTTGTCCTCTCATCACCTGTACACACCTGTGTCTTTATGTGACCATGGACTTGTCCTCTCATCACCTGCACACAACTTTGTCTTTATGTGACCATGGACTTGTCCTTGTCTTTATGTGACCATGGACTTGTCCTCTCTTCACCTGTACACACTGTGTCTTTATGTGACCATGGACTTGTCCTCTCTTCACCTGCACACACCTGTGTCTTTATGTGACCATGGACTTGTCCTCTCATCACCTGTACACACCTGTGTCTTTATGTGACCATGGACTTGTCCTCTCATCACCTGTACACACCTGTGTCTTTATGTGACCATGGACTTGTCCTCTCATCACCTGCACACACCTGTGTCTTTATGTGACCATGGACTTGTCCTCTCATCACCTGTACACACCTGTGTCTTTATGTGACCATGGACTTGTCCTCTCTTCACCTGTACACACCTGTGTCTTTATGTGACCATGGACTTGTCCTCTCTTCACCTGCACACACCTGTGTCTTTATGTGACCATGGACTTGTCCTCTCATCACCTGTACACACCTGTGTCTTTATGTGACCATGGACTTGTCCTCTCATCACCTGTACACACCTGTGTCTTTATGTGACCATGGACTTGTCCTCTCTTCACCTGCACACACCTGTGTCTTTATGTGACCATGGACTTGTCCTCTCATCACCTGTACACACCTGTGTCTTTATGTGACCATGGACTTGTCCTCTCATCACCTGTACACACCTGTGTCTTTATGTGACCATGGACTTGTCCTCTCTTCACCTGCACACACCTGTGTCTTTATGTGACCATGGACTTTTCCTCTCATCACCTGTACACACCTGTGTCTTTATGTGACCATGGACTTGTCCTCTCTTCACCTGCACACACCTGTGTAGTCGATGCTTTGGATACATGTTAGACATTGACTGATTATCGGTGCTGATATTTATCATTTTGAGTGATATCATATATGCCTTTTTTTCTGCAACTACATGAGCAGATAGAATATAAACAGCATCTTGTTCACGCCCACAATGGTGCTGCTCACCTGTACAGAACATCTCCTCTGCTCACCTGTCCAAACTCCTATTGGTTGCTGGTAAATCCAGGTTTTGTCCTTCTTTCCTGGCATTTTCCCACCATTTTGTTTGTTTTGGCTACTGCAGCTGGACAAAACATCCTGTTTGCTACACTGACACTTTAAACATCTTGTTTGCTACACTGACACTTTAAACATCCTGTCTGCTACACTGACACTTTAAACATCCTGTCTGCTACACTGACACTTTAAACATCCTGTTTTCTACACTGACACTTTAAACATCCTGTTTGCTACACTGACACTTTAAACATCTTGTTTGCTACACTGACACTTTAAACATCTTGTTTGCTACACTGACACTTTAAACATCTTGTTTGCTACACTGACACTTTAAACATCCTGTTTGCTACACTGACACTTTAAACATATTGTTTGCTACACTGACACTTTAAACATCCTGTTTACTACACTGACACTTTAAACATCTAGTTTGCTACACTGACACTTTAAACATCTTGTTTGCTACACTGACACTTTAAACATCTTGTTTGCTACACTGACACTTTAAACATCTTGTTTGCTACACTGACACTTTAAACATCTTGTTTGCTACACTGACACTTTAAACATCCTGTCTTCTA
This sequence comes from Nerophis lumbriciformis, assembly GCF_033978685.3. Lineage (NCBI taxonomy): Eukaryota > Metazoa > Chordata > Actinopteri > Syngnathiformes > Syngnathidae > Nerophis > Nerophis lumbriciformis. The sequence goes on along the minus strand of NC_084552.2, from coordinate 6,804,898 downwards.
CACTGACACTTTAAACATCCTGTCTGCTACACTGACACTTTAAAGATCCTGTTTTCTACACTGACACTTTAAACATCCTGTTTGCTACACTGACACTTTAAACATCTTGTTTTCTACACTGACACTTTAAACATCCTGTTTGCTACACTGACACTTTAAACATCTTGTTTGCTACACTGACACTTTAAACATCTTGTTTGCTACACTGACACTTTAAACATCCTGTTTGCTACACTGACACTTTAAACATCTTGTTTGCTACACTGACACTTTAAACATCCTGTTTACTACACTGACACTTTAAACATCTAGTTTGCTACACTGACACTTTAAACATCTTGTTTGCTACACTGACACTTTAAACATCCTGTCTGCTACACTGACACTTTAAACATCTTGTTTGCTACACTGACACTTTAAACATCCTGTCTGCTACACTGACACTTTAAACATCTTGTTTGCTACACTGACACTTTAAACATCTTGTTTGCTACACTGACACTTTAAACATCTTGTTTGCTACACTGACACTTTAAACATCCTGTCTGCTACACTGACACTTTAAACATCCTGTTTTCTACACTGACACTTTAAACATCCTGTTTGCTACACTGACACTTTAAACATCTTGTTTGCTACACTGACACTTTAAACATCTTGTTTGCTACACTGACACTTTAAACATCCTGTTTGCTACACTGACACTTTAAACATCTTGTTTGCTACACTGACACTTTAAACATCCTGTTTACTACACTGACACTTTAAACATCTAGTTTGCTACACTGACACTTTAAACATCTTGTTTGCTATACTGACACTTTAAAAATCCTGTCTGCTACACTGACACTTTAAACATCCTGTCTGCTACACTGACACTTTAAACATCCTGTTTGCTACACTGACACTTTAAACATCCTGTTTGCTACACTGACACTTTAAACATCCTGTCTGCTACACTGACACTTTAAACATCCTGTTTGCTACACTGACACTTTAAACATCTTGTTTGCTACACTGACACTTTAAACATCCTGTTTGCTACACTGACACTTTAAACATCTTGTTTGCTACACTGACACTTTAAACATCTTGTTTGCTACACTGACACTTTAAACATCCTGTCTGCTACACTGACACTTTAAACATCTTGTTTTCTACACTGACACTTTAAACATCCTGTTTTCTACACTGACACTTTAAACATCCTGTTTGCTACACTGACACTTTAAACATCTTGTTTGCTACACTGACACTTTAAACATCTTGTTTGCTACACTGACACTTTAAACATCCTGTTTGCTACACTGACACTTTAAACATCTTGTTTGCTACACTGACACTTTAAACATCCTGTTTACTACACTGACACTTTAAACATCTAGTTTGCTACACTGACACTTTAAACATCTTGTTTGCTACACTGACACTTTAAACATCTTGTTTGCTACACTGACACTTTAAACATCTTGTTTGCTACACTGACACTTTAAACATCCTGTCTGCTACACTGACACTTTAAACATCCTGTTTTCTACACTGACACTTTAAACATCCTGTTTGCTACACTGACACTTTAAACATCCTGTTTGCTACACTGACACTTTAAACATCTTGTTTGCTATACTGACACTTTAAAATTCCTGTCTGCTACACTGACACTTTAAACATCCTGTTTGCTACACTGACACTTTAAACATCTTGTTTGCTACACTGACACTTTAAACATCCTGTCTGCTACACTGACACTTTAAACATCTTGTTTGCTACACTGACACTTTAAACATCCTGTTTACTACACTGACACTTTAAACATCTAGTTTGCTACACTGACACTTTAAACATCTTGTTTGCTACACTGACACTTTAAACATCTAGTTTGCTACACTGACACTTTAAACATCTTGTTTGCTACACTGACACTTTAAACATCTTGTTTGCTACACTGACACTTTAAACATCCTGTCTGCTACACTGACACTTTAAACATCCTGTCTGCTACACTGACACTTTAAACACCCTGTCTGCTTCACTGACACTTTAAACATCTTGTTTGCTATACTGACACTTTAAAATTCCTGTCTGCTACACTGACACTTTAAACATCCTGTCTGCTACACTGACACTTTAAACACCCTGTCTGCTTCACTGACACTTTAAACATCTTGTTTGCTACACTGACACTTTAAACATCTTGTTTGCTACACTGACACTTTAAACATCTTGTTTGCTACACTGACACTTTAAACATCTTGTTTGCTACACTGACACTTTAAACATCCTGTTTACTACACTGACACTTTAAACATCCAGTTTGCTACACTGACACTTTAAACATCTTGTTTGCTACACTGACACTTTAAACATATTGTTTGCTACACTGACACTTTAAACATCCTGTCTGCTACACTGACACTTTAAACATCCTGTCTGCTACACTGACACTTTAAACACCCTGTCTGCTTCACTGACACTTTAAACATCTTGTTTGCTACACTGACACTTTAAACATCTTGTTTGCTACACTGACACTTTAAACATCTTGTTTGCTGTACTGACACTTTAAAAATCCTGTCTGCTACACTGACACTTTAAACATCTTGTTTGCTACACTGACACTTTAAACATCCTGTCTGCTACACTGACACTTTAAACACCCTGTCTGCTTCACTGACACTTTAAACATCTTGTTTGCTACACTGACACTTTAAACATCCTGTTTGCTACACTGACACTTTAAACATCTTGTTTGCTACACTGACACTTTAAACATCCTGTCTGCTACACTGACACTTTAAACATCTTGTTTGCTACACTGATACTTTAAACATATTTTTTGCTACACTGACACTTTAAACATCCTGTTTGCTACACTGACACTTTAAACATCTTGTTTGCTACACTGACACTTTAAACATCCTGTTTGCTACACTGACACTTTAAACATCTTGTTTGCTACACTGACACTTTAAACATCCTGTTTGCTACACTGACACTTTAAACATCTTGTTTGCTACACTGACACTTTAAACATCCTGTTTGCTACACTGACACTTTAAACATCCTGTTTGCTACACTGACACTTTAAACATCTTGTTTGCTACACTGACACTTTAAACATCCTGTCTGCTACACTGACACTTTAAACATCTTGTTTGCTACACTGACACTTTAAACATCTTGTTTGCTACACTGACACTTTTAACATCCTGTTTGCTACACTGACAGTTTAAACATCTTGTTTGCTACACTGACACTTTAAACATCCTGTTTGCTACACTGACACTTTAAACATCTTGTTTGCGACACTGACACTTTAAACATCCTGTTTGCTACACTGACACTTTAAACATCTTGTTTGCTACACTGACACTTTAAACATCCTGTTTGCTACACTGACACTTTAAAGGAGAGTTGTGTATCTGGTGATCCATCAAAGAAGGTGACAGACTTATTGTCATGGAGACAAATGTCATATTTTCACCAATTTTCCCAGGAGATCTTCCATATTTTGGAATCAAATGTTGATGTTCCTCTTTATACATGTACTACATGCTGTACATGTGTGAAGTATTTCTACATGTAATACATGTATGAAGTATTTCTACATGTAATACATGTATGAAGTATTTCTACATGTATTACATGTATGAAGTATTTCTACATGCTGTACATGTGTGAAGTATTTCTACATGTAATACATGTATGAAGTATTTCTACATGTAATACATGTATGAAGTATTTCTACATGTATTACATGTATGAAGTATTTCTACATGTATTACATGTATGAAGTATTTCTACATGCTGTACATGTGTGAAGTATTTCTACATGTAGTACATGTATGAAGTATTTCTACATGTAATACATGTATGAAGTATTTCTACATGTAATACATGTATGAAGTATTTCTACATGTAATACATGTATGAAGTATTTCTACAAGTATTACATGTATGAAGTATTTCTACATGTAATACATGTATGAAGTATTTCTACATGTAATACATGTATGAAGTATTTCTACATGTAATACATGTATGAAGTATTTCTACATGTAATACATGTATGAAGTATTTCTACATGTAGTGTATAGTAAGTCAGGCAGGCAGTCAGTGTGTGTGTTGTGTGTTTCAGGCTGGATGGTGAAGGCATGGAGCTCTTACTGGCCTTCCTCAGAGTGAGTCTGCTGCTCCTTGACCACTACATTCTTGTCCAGGCCTTGACCACTACATTCAGTGGACACAAGTCTTGACCACTACATTCAGTGGACACAAGTCTTGACCAGTACATTCAGTAGACACAAGTCTTGACCAGCACATTCAGTGGACACAAGTATTGACCACTACATTCAGCGGACACAAGTCTTGACCAGTACATTCAGTGGACACAAGTCTTGACCAGTACATTCAGTCTTGACCAGTACATTCAGTGGACACAAGTCTTGACCAGTACATTCAGTGGACACAAGTCTTGGACCAGTACATTCAGTGGACACAAGTCTTGACCACTACATTCAGTGGACACAAGTCTTGACCAGTACATTCAGTCTTGACCAGTACATTCAGTGGACACAAGTCTTGACCAGTACATTCAGTGGACACAAGTCTTGACCAGTACATTCAGTGGACACAAGTCTTGACCAGTACATTCAGTGGACACACGTCTTGACCAGTACATTCAGTGGACACAAGTCTTGACCACTACATTCAGTGGACACAAGTATTGACCACTACATTCAGTGGACACAAGTCTTGACCAGTACATTCAGTGGACACAAGTCTTGATCACTACATTCAGTGGACACAAGTCTTGACCAGTACATTCAGTGGACACAAGTCTTGACCACTACATTCAGTGGACACAAGTCTTGACCAGTACATTCAGTGGACACAAGTCTTGACCACTACATTCAGTGGACACAAGTCTTGACCAGTACATTCAGTGGACACAAGTCTTGACCAGTACATTCAGTGGACACAAGTCTTGACCAGTACATTCAGTGGACACAAGTCTTGACCAGTACATTCAGTGGACACAAGTCTTGACCACTACATTCAGTGGACACAAGTCTTGACCAGTACATTCAGTGGACACAAGTCTTGACCACTACATTCAGTGGACACAAGTCTTGACCAGTGCATTCAGTAGACACAAGTCTTGACCAGTACATTCAGTGGACACAAGTCTTGACCACTACATTCAGTGGACACAAGTCTTGACCAGTACATTCAGTGGACACAAGTCTTGACCAGTACATTCAGTGGACACAAGTCTTGACCAGTACATTCAGTGGACACAAGTCTTGACCAGTACATTCAGTGGACACAAGTCTTGACCACTACATTCAGTGGACACAAGTCTTGACCAGTACATTCAGTGGACACAAGTCTTGACCACTACATTCAGTGGACACAAGTCTTGACCAGTACATTCAGTGGACACAAGTCTTGACCAGTACATTCAGTGGACACAAGTCTTGACCAGTACATTCAGTGGACACAAGTCTTGACCAGTACATTCAGTGGACACAAGTCTTGACCACTACATTCAGTGGACACAAGTTCAAGTCTGCTGCTCTTCTTTGTGCTTGTTGTGTGACAGTTTGAATCCAAGAAGAGGATCTCAGCTGAGGAGGCCATGAAACAATCCTACTTCAGGCATCTTGGGATGAGAGTTCACACACTGTCTGAGAGTGAGAGCACACACACACACACACACACACACACACACACACACACACACACACACACTGAGAGCAGAAGGACAACAGTGTTTGGTCTCTTTCAGGTGTGTCCATCTTCACATTGAAGGAGGTTCAGCTGCAGAGAGATCCAGGCTACAGGAACTCTTCATACCTGGAGTCAGGTGCTTGTATTTGCTCAACTCATTCATCGTGCCATTCCTTCCTTTGCACTTTTTAAAAATAATTTACAACACATATGTTTTCCTTTTTTTCAGGCATTCTAAAACATAAATAAACGCTAGCAAAAGTCAGCTAACAATCAAAGTAATGCTATTACTGGTCTGTGACACTTGCAGTGTGTCTCTCCTACACTAGAGGGCGACTGTGACACTTGCAGTGTGTCTCTCCTACACTAGAGGGCGACTGTGACACTTGCAGTGTGTCTCTCCTACACTAGAGGGCGACTGTGACACTTGCAGTGTGTCTCTCCTACACTAGAGGGCGACTGTGACACTTGCAGTGTGTCTCTCCTACACTAGGGGGCGACTGTGACACTTGCAGTGTGTCTCTCCTACACTAGGGGGCGACTGTGACACTTGCATGGTGTCTCTCCTACACTAGAGGGCGACTGTGACACTTGCAGTGTGTCTCTCCTACACTAGAGGGCGACTGTGACACTTGCAGTGTGTCTCTCCTACACTAGAGGGCGACTGTGACACTTGCAGTGTGTCTCTCCTACACTAGGGGGCGACTGTGACACTTGCAGTGTGTCTCTCCTACACTAGGGGGCGACTGTGACACTTGCAGTGTATCTCTCCTACACTAGGGGGCGACTGTGACACTTGCAGTGTGTCTCTCCTACACTAGAGGGCGACTGTGACACTTGCAGTGTGTCTCTCCTACACTAGAGGGCGACTGTGACACTTGCAGTGTGTCTCTCCTACACTAGAGGGCGACTGTGACACTTGCAGTGTGTCTCTCCTACACTAGAGGGCGACTGTGACACTTACAGTGTGTCTCTCCTACACTAGAGGGCGACTGTGACACTTGCAGTGTGTCTCTCCTACACTAGAGGGCGACTGTGACACTTGCAGTGTGTCTCTCCTACACTAGAGGGCGACTGTGACACTTGCAGTGTGTCTCTCCTACACTAGGGGGCGACTGTGACACTTGCAGTGTGTCTCTCCTACACTAGGGGGCGACTGTGACACTTGCAGTGTGTCTCTCCTACACTAGGGGGCGACTGTGACACTTGCATGGTGTCTCTCCTACACTAGAGGGCGACTGTGACACTTGCAGTGTGTCTCTCCTACACTAGAGGGCGACTGTGACACTTGCAGTGTGTCTCTCCTACACTAGAGGGCGACTGTGACACTTGCAGTGTGTCTCTCCTACACTAGGGGGCGACTGTGACACTTGCAGTGTGTCTCTCCTACACTAGGGGGCGACTGTGACACTTGCAGTGTATCTCTCCTACACTAGGGGGCGACTGTGACACTTGCAGTGTGTCTCTCCTACACTAGAGGGCGACTGTGACACTTGCAGTGTGTCTCTCCTACACTAGAGGGCGACTGTGACACTTGCAGTGTGTCTCTCCTACACTAGAGGGCGACTGTGACACTTGCAGTGTGTCTCTCCTACACTAGAGGGCGACTGTGACACTTACAGTGTGTCTCTCCTACACTAGAGGGCGACTGTGACACTTGCAGTGTGTCTCTCCTACACTAGGGGGCGACTGTGACACTTGCAGTGTGTCTCTCCTACACTAGAGGGCGACTGTGACTCTTGCAGTGTGTCTCTCCTACACTAGAGGGCGACTGTGACACTTGCAGTGTGTCTCTCCTACACTAGAGGGCGACTGTGACACTTGCAGTGTGTCTCTCCTACACTAGGGGGCGACTGTGACACTTGCAGTGTGTCTCTCCTACACTAGAGGGCGACTGTGACACTTGCAGTGTGTCTCTCCTACACTAGAGGGCGACTGTGACACTTGCAGTGTGTCTCTCCTACACTAGAGGGCGACTGTGACACTTGCAGTGTGTCTCTCCTACACTAGAGGGCTACTGTGACACTTGCAGTGTGTCTCTCCTACACTAGAGGGCGACTGTGACACTTGCAGTGTGTCTCTCCTACACTAGAGGGCGACTGTGACACTTGCAGTGTGTCTCTCCTACACTAGAGGGCGACTGTGACACTTGCAGTGTGTCTCTCCTACACTAGAGGGCGACTGTGACACTTGCAGTGTGTCTCTCCTACACTAGAGGGCGACTGTGACACTTGCAGTGTGTCTCTCCTACACTAGAGGGCGACTGTGACACTTGCAGTGTGTCTCTCCTACACTAGAGGGCGACTGTGACACTTGCAGTGTGTCTCTCCTACACTAGAGGGCGACTGTGACACTTGCAGTGTGTCTCTCCTACACTAGAGGGCGACTGTGACACTTGCAGTGTGTCTCTCCTACACTAGAGGGCGACTGTGACACTTGCAGTGTGTCTCTCCTACACTAGAGGGCGACTGTGACACTTGCAGTGTGTCTCTCCTACACTAGAGGGCGACTGTGACACTTGCAGTGTGTCTCTCCTACACTAGAGGGCGACTGTGACACTTGCAGTGTGTCTCTCCTACACTAGGGGGCGACTGTGACACTTGCAGTGTGTCTCTCCTACACTAGAGGGCGACTGACACTTGCAGTGTGTCTCTCCTACACTAGAGGGCGACTGTGACACTTGCAGTGTGTCTCTCCTACACTAGAGGGCGACTGTGACACTTGCAGTGTGTCTCTCCTACACTAGAGGGCGACTGTGACACTTACAGTGTGTCTCTCCTACACTAGAGGGCGACTGTGACACTTGCAGTGTGTCTCTCCTACACTAGGGGGCGACTGTGACACTTGCAGTGTGTCTCTCCTACACTAGTGGGCGACTGTGACACTTGCAGTGTGTCTCTCCTACACTAGGAGGCGACTGTGACACTTGCAGTGTGTCTCTCCTACACTAGGGGGCGACTGTGACACTTGCAGTGTGTCTCTCCTACACTAGGGGGCGACTGTGACACTTGCAGTGTGTCTCTCCTACACTAGAGGGCGACTGTGACACTTGCAGTGGGTCTCTCCTACACTAGAGGGCGACTGTGACACTTGCAGTGTGTCTCTCCTACACTAGAGGGCGACTGTGACACTTGCAGTGTGTCTCTCCTACACTAGAGGGCGACTGTGACACTTGCAGTGTGTCTCTCCTACACTAGAGGGCGACTGTGACACTTGCAGTGTGTCTCTCCTACACTAGGGGGCGACTGTGACACTTGCAGTGTGTCTCTCCTACACTAGGGGGCGACTGTGACACTTGCAGTGTGTCTCTCCTACACTAGAGGGCGACTGTGACACATGCAGTGTGTCTCTCCTACACTAGAGGGCGACTGTGACACTTGCAGTGTGTCTCTCCTACACTAGAGGGCGACTGTGACACTTGCAGTGTGTCTCTCCTACACTAGAGGGCGACTGTGACACTTGCAGTGTGTCTCTCCTACACTAGAGGGCGACTGTGACACTTGCAGTGTGTCTCTCCTACACTAGGGGGCGACTGTGACACTTGCAGTGTGTCTCTCCTACACTAGAGGGCGACTGTGACACATGCAGTGTGTCTCTCCTACACTAGAGGGCGACTGTGACACTTGCAGTGTGTCTCTCCTACACTAGAGGGCGACTGTGACACTTGCAGTGTGTCTCTCCTACACTAGAGGGCGACTGTGACACTTGCAGTGTGTCTCTCCTACACTAGAGGGCGACTGTGACACTTGCAGTGTGTCTCTCCTACACTAGAGGGCGACTGTGACACTTGCAGTGTGTCTCTCCTACACTAGAGGGCGACTGTGACACTTGCAGTGTGTCTCTCCTACACTAGAGGGCGACTGTGACACTTGCAGTGTGTCTCTCCTACACTAGAGGGCGACTGTGACACTTGCAGTGTGTCTCTCCTACACTAGAAGGCGACTGTGACACTTGCAGTGTGTCTTTCCTACACTAGAGGGCGACTGTGACACTTGCAGTGTGTCTCTCCTACACTAGGGGGCGACTGTGACACTTGCAGTGTGTCTCTCCTACACTAGAGGGCGACTGTGACACTTGCAGTGTGTCTCTCCTACACTAGAGGGCGACTGTGACACTTGCAGTGTGTCTCTCCTACACTAGAGGGCGACTGTGACACTTGCAGTGTGTCTCTCCTACACTAGAGGGCGACTGTGACACTTGCAATGTGTCTCTCCTACACTAGAGGGCGACTGTGACACTTGCAGTGTGTCTCTCCTACACTAGAGGGCGACTGTGACACTTGCAGTGTGTCTCTCCTACACTAGAGGGCGACTGTGACACTTGCAGTGTGTCTCTCCTACACTAGAGGGCGACTGTGACACTTGCAGTGTGTCTCTCCTACACTAGAGGGCGACTGTGATACATGCAGTGTGTCTCTCCTACACTAGAGGGCGACTGTGACACTTGCAGTGTGTCTCTCCTACACTAGAGGGCGACTGTGACAATTGCAGTGTGTCTCTCCTACACTAGAGGGCGACTGTGACACTTGCAGTGTGTCTCTCCTACACTAGAGGGCGACTGTGACACTTGCAGTGTGTCTCTCCTACACTAGAGGGCGACTGTGACACTTGCAGTGTGTCTCTCCTACACTAGGGGGCGACTGTGACACTTGCAGTGTGTCTCTCCTACACTAGAGGGCGACTGTGACACTTGCAGTGTGTCTCTCCTACACTAGAGGGCGACTGTGACACTTGCAGTGTGTCTCTCCTACACTAGAGGGCGACTGTGACACTTGCAGTGTGTCTCTCCTACACTAGAGGGCGACTGTGACACTTGCAGTGTGTCTCTCCTACACTAGAGGGCTACTGTGACACTTGCAGTGTGTCTCTCCTACACTAGAGGGCGACTGTGACACTTGCAGTGTGTCTCTCCTACACTGGGGGGCGACTGTGACACTTGCAGTGTGTCTCTCCTACACTAGAGGGCGACTGTGACACTTGCAGTGTGTCTCTCCTACACTAGGGGGCGACTGTGACACTTGCAGTGTGTCTCTCCTACACTAGGGGGCGACTGTGACACTTGCAGTGTGTCTCTCCTACACTAGGGGGCGATTGTGACACTTGCAGTGTGTCTCTCCTACACTAGAGGGCGACTGTGACACTTGCAGTGTGTCTCTCCTACACTAGGGGGCGACTGTGACACTTGCAGTGTGTCTCTCCTACACTAGAGGGCGACTGTGACACTTGCAGTGTGTCTCTCCTACACTAGGGGGCGACTGTGACACTTGCAGTGTGTCTCTCCTACACTAGGGGGCGACTGTGACACTTGCAGTGTGTCTCTCCTACACTAGAGGGCGACTGTGACACTTGCAGTGTGTCTCTCCTACACTAGAGGGCGACTGTGACACTTGCAGTGTGTCTCTCCTACACTAGGGGGCGACTGTGACACTTGCAGTGTGTCTCTCCTACACTAGAGGGCGACTGTGACACTTGCAGTGTGTCTCTCCTACACTAGAGGGCGACTGTGACACTTGCAGTGTGTCTCTCCTACACTAGAGGGCGACTGTGACACTTGCAGTGTGTCTCTCCTACACTAGAGGGCGACTGTGACACTTGCAGTGTGTCTCTCCTACACTAGAGGGCGACTGTGACACTTGCAGTGTGTCTCTCCTACACTAGAGGGCGACTGTGACACTTGCAGTGTGTCTCTCCTACACTAGAGGGCGACTGTGACACTTGCAGTGTGTCTCTCCTACACTAGAGGGCGACTGTGACACTTGCAGTGTGTCTCTCCTACACTAGAGGGCGACTGTGACACTTGCAGTGTGTCTCTCCTACACTAGAGGGCGACTGTGACACTTGCAGTGTGTCTCTCCTACACTAGAGGGCGACTGTGACACTTGCAGTGTGTCTCTCCTACACTAGGGGGCGACTGTGACACTTGCAGTGTGTCTCTCCTACACTAGAGGGCGACTGTGACACTTGCAGTGTGTCTCTCCTACACTAGAGGGCGACTGTGACACTTGCAGTGTGTCTCTCGTACACTAGAGGGCGACTGTGACACTTGCAGTGTGTCTCTCCTACACTAGAGGGCGACTGTGACACTTGCAGTGTGTCTCTCCTACACTAGAGGGCGACTGTGACACTTGCAGTGTGTCTCTCCTACACTAGAGGGCGACTGTGACACTTGCAGTGTGTCTCTCCTACACTAGGGGGCGACTGTGACACTTGCAGTGTGTCTCTCCTACACTAGGGGGCGACTGTGACACTTGCAGTGTGTCTCTCCTACACTAGAGGGCGACTGTGACACTTGCAGTGTGTCTCTCCTACACTAGAGGGCGACTGTGACACTTGCAGTGTGTCTCTCCTACACTAGAGGGCGACTGTGACACTTGCAGTGTGTCTCTCCTACACTAGAGGGCGACTGTGACACTTGCAGTGTGTCTCTCCTACACTAGAGGGCGACTGTGACACTTGCAGTGTGTCTCTCCTACACTAGAGGGCGACTGTGACACTTGCAGTGTGTCTCTCCTACACTAGAGGGCGACTGTGACACTTGCAGTGTGTCTCTCCTACACTAGAGGGCGACTGTGACACTTGCAGTGTGTCTCTCCTACACTAGAGGGCGACTGTGACACTTGCAGTGTGTCTCTCCTACACTAGAGGGCGACTGTGACACTTGCAGTGTGTCTCTCCTACACTAGGGGGCGACTGTGACACTTGCAGTGTGTCTCTCCTACACTAGGGGGCGACTGTGACACTTGCAGTGTGTCTCTCCTACACTAGGGGGCGACTATGACACTTGCAGTGTGTCTCTCCTACACTAGAGGGCGACTGTGACACTTGCAGTGTGTCTCTCCTACACTAGGGGGCGACTGTGACACTTGCAGTGTGTCTCTCCTACACTAGAGGGCGACTGTGACACTTGCAGTGTGTCTCTCCTACACTAGAGGGCGACTGTGACACTTGCAGTGTGTCTCTCCTACACTAGGGGGCGACTGTGACACTTGCAGTGTGTCTCTCCTACACTAGGGGGCGACTGTGACACTTGCAGTGTGTCTCTCCTACACTAGAGGGCGACTGTGACACTTGCAGTGTGTCTCTCCTACACTAGAGGGCGACTGTGACACTTGCAGTGTGTCTCTCCTACACTAGGGGGCGACTGTGACACTTGCAGTGTGTCTCTCCTACACTAGAGGGCGACTGTGACACTTGCAGTGTGTCTCTCCTACACTAGAGGGCGACTGTGACACTTGCAGTGTGTCTCTCCTACACTAGAGGGCGACTGTGACACTTGCAGTGTGTCTCTCCTACACTAGAGGGCGACTGTGACACTTGCAGTGTGTCTCTCCTACACTAGAGGGCGACTGTGACACTTGCAGTGTGTCTCTCCTACACTAGAGGGCGACTGTGACACTTGCAGTGTGTCTCTCCTACACTAGAGGGCGACTGTGACACTTGCAGTGTGTCTCTCCTACACTAGAGGGCGACTGTGACACTTGCAGTGTGTCTCTCCTACACTAGGGGGCGACTGTGACACTTGCAGTGTGTCTCTCCTACACTAGAGGGCGACTGTGACACTTGCAGTGTGTCTCTCCTACACTAGAGGGCGACTGTGACACTTGCAGTGTGTCTCTCCTACACTAGAGGGCGACTGTGACACTTGCAGGGTGTCTCTCCTACACTAGAGGGCGACTGTGACACTTACAGTGTGTCTCTCCTACACTAGAGGGCGACTGTGACACTTGCAGTGTGTCTCTCCTACACTAGAGGGCGACTGTGACACTTGCAGTGTGTCTCTCCTACACTAGAGGGCGACTGTGACACTTGCAGTGTGTCTCTCCTACACTAGAGGGCGACTGTGACACTTGCAGTGTGTCTCTCCTACACTAGAGGGCGACTGTGACTTAAGTGAATGTAGTGTGTGACGTCAGTGTGGAAGTAGTCATGTGACATGTGAGATTGGTGATGTAATCCGTTTGTGCTTCCAGGTAACAGCAAGATCAACCGGCGACAGAGCATGCTCTTCTAACCAGGAGGAAGGACACCCTCATCATCATCATCATCGACCTCTCTAGCATGACCCCTCCTCACGGTGACCCTTGACCTCCTGTTGTACTCACACACACTCATCACGTGCACACACACATTCTCTTCCACCTCCACATTAGCTCGGGGATTCTCTCTATTTATTTACAGTCCAGGGGGCTTGTTTGCTGCTAAACCACTACTCTCTCTCTGTGTGTGTGTGTGTGTGTGTGTGTGTGTGTGTGTGTGTGTGTGTGTGTGTGTGTGTGTGTGTGTGTGTGTGTGTGTGTGTGTGTGTGTGTATTTGTCATGTGAATTGAAGCCTCCATGCACAGATGAGCAGTCAGTAAAGTCTCAGTTATTGATTCTGTCTCACAATTCCACAGGTGTTGAAGTATAAGCTGTGATTGAGACCACTTGTCTTTTTTATATATATATATATATATATATATATATATATATATATATATATATATATATATATATATATATATATTAGAGATGCGCGGTTTGCGGGCACAACCGCGGAGTCCGCGGATTATCCGCGGATCGGGCGGATGAAATAAAAAAAAAAAAGATTTTATCCGCGGGTCGGGAGCGGAGCGGAGAAGGGACGCCTCGCCGGGGTCCGGGACCGAGGCCCTTTCCCCCGAGAGGGCCCCACCGGGAGCCGTAGCTGAGGCGATCCGCGAGAAGGGCCCGACGCACGTCCAGGGTCACCACCGCGCCCACCGCACCCACACCCCGCCTCGTCCGCCTTCGCCGCGGCCGGCGTCACGCGCAGCAGGTAAGCAGCTTACCTGCCCGCCACCCCCGTGGCCGGGGGCTCGTAACAGGGGTCACTCCGCGCGCTCCGCCCGCGCATCTTACCTGCCCCCACCCCTGTTGCCGGGGGCGCGTAACAGGGGTCACTCCGCGCGCAGTGCGCTCACGAAAGGGGTGGGGCTCACCCTGGTTGATATAGACAGCAGGACGGTGGCCATGGAAGTTGGAACCCGCTAAGGAGTGTGTAACAACCCACCTGCCGAATCAACCAGCCCTGAAAATGGATGGCGCTGGAGCGTCGGGCCCATACCCGGCCGTCGCCGGCAGCGAGACGCGCTTGGAGGGGCGCTCAGCGCGGCTCCCATATGATTGCGCACTGGTGTGCGTCTGGGTCGTGACAGCGTGGTACGCGAATGTCTGTGCTGCATTGGATCAGTCTCCTTTCTTTAACAGGCAAAAGCTTTATAACCTCACTAATGCCTTGCATCGTCTATATTAGATATATAACAACGGGCGGGTGCGGGCGGGTGCGGTTCTGATCAAATGTTAGAAACGGGTGGATGGCGGATGGTTGACGACTTTCTGATGCGGTTGCGGATGAAATAATTGCCTATCCGCGCATCTCTAATATATATATATATATATATATATATACATATTATTTATATATATATATATATATATATATATATATATGAATTGCTTTGCTGATTTATTTGTCTTTCTTTGATGTTTTCATTTCCAGGTCTTAGTGGATTTCTGTTGGACTGTTCTGGTTGAAGTGAGGAGTTTTAGGACCACAAGAAATAATAAGATAATTAGTGAAGTGAGGAGTTTTAGGACCACAAGAAATAATAAGATAATTAGGAGGTTTGGACGACAAAAGCCATAATACTACTAGAAGTACTTTGTAAAAAGGAATGATTCTTCCTGACTATTCTTGTTGTGTGACTATTTTACTCATCCTGTTATCACTTTATATTCCCAACTTCTTTCCTACACTATTGCAGTGTATTTTCTTTATTTGCCATATTCTGACTTCCAAAATATTGCCACTATTGTTCCTCAGAATATTTGGACTTTTCTCTGAAAACATTCACATTTTTTTGACCATACTGCAACTTTTCATTTGAAAGAAATGCAAGCATTTGTGCTAATATGATGATTTTTCTCTGCTAAAGTGCAGTTTTTTGCACCCAAATGCTTTGTCTTTATTCTTCTCCTCACAATAGTAAGACGTCACATTCCACACATTTGACATATTTTCTTGTAATATTGTGACTTCACTCTCATACAATTCTCAATGTTTTTAATTACATTTGAATTGTTTTTTATTACGTTTCTATTCTCATTTTAAACATATTTATTGCACAATTACTCTAAAAATGACAGTTTACTTATTTATTTATTTTTTTATTCCAACATTTTTCAATATAAAAATACAACTATTTCCTGGTAAAGTGATTACTTTATTCTTGCACTATACTACACATCTTTTCTCGTACTATTAGGACTTCTTTCACAATTTAAATGGTAGTATTGCTATTTTTCTCATAATATTGCAGCTTTTTTCATCAAACTGTTGTGACTTTTTGCTAGTAAGATTGTGGCTTTATTTATTACAGTTTTCTCATTCTATTAGGACTTTAGAATTATTTTTTGTAATATTGTGACTCCCATTTTTTTATGATACTAAATTGTTTCGTTATCAAATTAGGTTTTTTTCATCTCAATATTGCTGTTTTATTCTCATGTAAAAAAAAAAAAAAAGGGTCCATGTCTTTAAAAATGACATCTTTCTCCCTGTAATAGGATTTATTTCCTACCACTACAAACAAAATATTCCAAGTTTTTTCAAAATAATAATGTGACTTTTTCCTGGTAATATTATGACCTTATTGCTGTAATATTTGACTAATCTTTCCTCATACTATTATGACTTTATTTCCCTAAAATGATGACTTTTTCCACACAGAATTCCACTTTTTACAACTTATTTTAGTTTTATAAAAAAATATTTTCTCTCCAATGAAATTATTGTTAACTATTTTTGATAACATTCCAACTTTTTCTAATATTATTGCAACTTTACTCCCGAAAAAAATTGAACTTTTTCCCCAGAATATTGCAACTTTTCACCTGCTAATTGTGGACTTAACTCTCTATCATTTGGACTTTGTTTGGTACATCTATGATGTATTTCTATAATAGAGGTGTTATTAGTGTGGCCCTAATACTCCTTTTGTTTGGTACATCTATGATGTATTTCCAGTAATAGAGGTGTTATAAGTGGGGCCCTAATACTCCTCGCTCCGACACAGTCTGGCGAGCAAAAGCCAGGATGTTTTTGTCAGGCTGGGAAGGAAAGGAGGCAGAAAGCAAAGGGAAGTGATGTAAATATTTGAATAGAAAGTTGCCGTGGTGTTAACTTGCACTTTGTGTATACCTGACAGTATTAAAGGTGTGTTGTGTGGCATGGCTTGAAGGGGAGGAGCGTGGCTTGTCCACCTGGCCTGATGTTTGACTTACATTCTACATTTCGGTCTTCATTTGTGTCTTTATGATGAAAGACTCTACTTTTATGTCACGCAATTTTTGCTTTGGATTTTGTCAACTGATTTTTTTTATTTTTTTTTACATCAAATGAAGCTGACATTCATTGCAAAAAAAAATAGTTGGCAAAATGCGTGTTTAAAAAGTCAGTGTTCTTGAGTTCAGTGTATAAAAATTACGTTTAAAAATTATATTTAAAAAAAAATGAAGTGTTTTCAAATTCATTTTTTTCTTTTGAATTCAGTGTAAAAATACACGTTTTTTTAAAGTCAGTATATCAAAATATTTTTTTTCTTAGTTCAGTGTGTAAAAATTGTTTTAAAAAGCAGTGTTTTAAAACTCAATGTATGAAAAGTTTGTATTTTAAAATTCAATGTGTAAAAATTCATTTTTTAAATTCAGTGTGTAAAAAATATATTTCAAATTTAGTGTTCTAAAATTCTGTGTATAAAAACAGTTTAAAAAAATTAAGTGTTTTAAAATGTTTTTTTTAATTCAGTGCGTAAAAAAGTTTTTAAAAAGTAGTGTTTTAAAATTCAGTGTATGAACATTTTGTATTTTAAAATTCAGTGTGTAAAAAATCACTTTTAATTCAGTGTGTAAACATATATGTGTATATATATTTATTTTTAAAAACATTTTTAATTCAGTGTTTTAAAATTCAGTGTACACATTTTTTGTATTAAATGTTTTTAAAAAAAACGTTTTAAAATTCAGTGTATAATATCTTAGTATTTAAAAATGTCATGTTTAAAAATTGTTGTTTAAAATTTCAGTGTTTTAAAATTCAGTGTAAAAAAATCAGCGCAGAAAAATTGGCTGTTTCAAAGGTCCAAACCCATTTCAGAGAATTTACAAGCCCTGCTGTCCCAGAAGCAGCCAATGAGGTGTCGGGTTTAAAGTCATGTGACATCCTTGCTTTAAAATCAGCATGAATTGTTTCACATTGAATTTTTTCACACTGAATTTTTTAAAAAATACTGAATTTTTATGCACATATTTTCTTTCTACACAAACACAAAACATTCCGTTCCATCAACTGAGTGTGGAAAAAAGCAATAAAGACACAAATGAAGCTGCAGCGTTGTGTTTGTGTAGCGAGGCAGAGAGAGACTCCAGTAGCACAGAATGATGTCATGATGTAATGACGTAATGACTACTACTTTACACTGAGTACCGCTTTTCTACAAAGATATCACTTCTTCACAACTAAGTGTTGAGACTCCATCTTAACCACATGCATGCTTTCTTATTTAGCAGTGGAAAACACTTACACACTTGTGTGTGTGTGTGTGTGTGTGTGTGTGTGTGTGTGTGTGTGTGTGTGTGTGTTTTGGGAACACTGAGTTGGTGTGTGACTTTTTACTGGAATTATTTATTTCTCCTAACCATTGGAAGTAAAGAAAGTGTTTGCAATGTTGTCTTCTTCTTCTCCTTCTTCTTTTTCTTCCTTCTAACATGCTCTTCCTAATATTTAGGCTCCATGTGGACTATTTTACAAAGGAATGTTTCCTTCAATATGAAGGTGAGGTGTCCAAACTTCACAAGCAATACAATAAAGACATTGTTTGGACTTTGGGGGCTGGAGGCTCTCACAAGGATTTCCTTGTTAAGATTGTTTGGACTTTGGGGCTGTCAGTCATGTTTGAATGTGAAGGGGGATAACATATTTCATGTCAAGTCAATTATTCATAACATTGATTTTTATTTAGGATTATTCTTTAGGACCAATTTGCAATCCCACTAAAATTATTGGGGATCCAAAAGGGCCATAAAAGTGTTGAAAATAAATCCATTTGTTTTGACTTTCAACACTTAGATCGACTTCAGATCTGTCTGTTGATTAGAAGTTACAATTACAAACCCCGTTTCCATATGAGTTGGGAAATTGTGTTAGATGTAAATATAAACGGAATACAATGATTTGCAAATCATTTTCAAGCCATATTCAGTTGAATATGCTACAAAGACAACATATTTGATGTTCAAACTCATAAACTTTATTTTTTTTTGCAAATAATAATTAACTTAGAATTTCATGGCTGCAACACGTGCCAAAGTAGTTGGGAAAGGGCATGTTCACCACTGTGTTACATCACCTTTTATTTTAACAACACTCAATAAACGATTGGGAACTGAGGAGACTAATTGTTGAAGCTTTGAAAGTGGAATTCTTTCCCATTCTTGTTTTATGTCGAGCTTCGTTCAACAGTCCGGGGTCTCCGCTGTCGTATTTTACGCTTCATAATGCGCCACACATTTTCGATGGGAGACAGGTCTGGACTGCAGGCGGGCCAGGAAAGTACCCGCACTCTTTTCTACGAAACCACGCTGTTGTAACACGTGCTGAATGTGGCTTGGCATTGTCTTGCTGAAATAAGCAAGACGGCGCTTAGATGGCAGCATATGTTGTTCCAAAACCTGTATGTACCTTTCAGCATTAATGGTGCCTTCACAGATGTGGAAGTTACCCATGTCTTGGGCACTAATGCACCCCCATACCATCACAGATGCTGCCTTTTACACTTTGCATCGATAACAGTCTGGATGGTTGGCTTCCCCTTTGGTCCGGATGACACGATGTCGAATATTTCCAAAAACAATTTGAAACGTGGACTCGTCAGACCACAGAACACATTTCCACTTTGCATGAGTCCATCTTAGATGATCTCGGGCCCAGAGAAGTCGGCGGCGTTTCTGGGTGTTGTTGATAAATGGCTTTGGCTTTGCATAGTAGAGCTTTAACTTGCACTTACAGATGTAGCGACCAACTGTATTTAGTGACAGTGGTTTTCTGAAGTGTTCCTGAGCCCATGTGATGATATCCTTTACACACTGATGTCGCTTGTTGATGCAGTACAGCCTGAGGGATGGAAGGTCACGGTCATTCAATGTTGGTTTCCGGCCATGCCGCTTACGTGGAGTGATTTCTCCAGATTCTCTGAACCTTTTGATGATATTATGGACCGTAGATGTTGAAATCCCTAAATTTCTTGCAATTGCACTTTGAGAAACGTTGTTCTTAAACTGTTTGACTATTTGCTCACGCAGTTGTGGACAAAGGGGTGTACCTCGCCCCATCCTTTCTTGTGAAAGACTGAGCCTTTTTTGGGAAGCTGTTTTTATACCCACCTGTTCCCAATTAGCCTGCACACCTGTGGGATGTTCCAAATAAGTGTTTGATGAGCATTCCTCAACTTTATCAGTATTTATTGCCACCTTTCCCAACTTCTTTGTCACGTGTTGCTGCCATCAAATTCTAAAGTTAATGATTATTTGCAAAAAAAAAAAATGTTTATGAGTTTGAACATCAAATATGTTGTCTTTGTAGCATATTCAACTGAATATGGGTTGAAAATGATTTGCAAATCATTGTATTCCGTTTATATTTACATCTAACACAATTTCCCAACTCATATGGAAACGGGGTTTGTATTTGAATTGATTTTATGTTTTGTCCCAGAAAACTTTTTTTAGGTGGCAAAAATTCTAAATATGCAATATTTTCCCCCCAAAATATCAAAGTGCAATATTTGGTGTGAAGTCATCCATCCATCCATTTCCTACCGCTTGTCCCTCTCAGGGGTGCTGGAGCCTACCCCAGCTGCAGCCTTCATCACAGAGCCATGTGAAGTCATTGGAGCTTATTCAGAACTTTGATTTCAATTCAGGATTTTTGGAGCAATGACAGTTTTTTCTTTTTGATTCCACTCAAATTGTTGGAATCCAAACTCATAAAAGTGTTCAAAATAATTCCGTTTTTTCTTTCTTTCAAGGCTTAAATCTCCAGATCAACTTCAGCTATATCCATCAATTAGAAGTTTTAGAAGTTTTGTTTTGTCTAACAACAAAACTTTGTTTTTATGGCAAACTAAATATTTTCTCAAAGTGAAATATTTGATGTGAAGTAATTGCAGCCTTAAATATCAATCAATCAATCAATCTTTATTTATATAGCCCTAAATCACAAGTGTCTCAAAGGGCTGCACAAGCCACAACGACATCCTCGGTACAAAGCCCACATACGGGCAAGGAAAAACTCACCCCAGTGGGACGTCGATGTGAATGACTATGAGAAACCTTGGAGAGGACCGCATATGTGGGTAGCCCCCCCCCCTCTAGGGGAGACCGAAAGCAATGGATGTCGAGTGGGTCTGACATAATATTGTGAGAGTCCAGTCCATAGTGGATCCAACATAATAGTAAGAGTCCAGTCCATAGTGGGGCCAGCAGGACACCATCCCGAGCGGAGACGGGTCAGCAGCGCAGAGATGTTCCCAGCCGATGCACAGGCGAGCGGTCCACCCCGGGTCCCGACTCTGGACAGCCAGCACTTCATCCATGGCCACCGGACCTGTGCCCCCCCCCCCTCAAGGAAAAGGGGAGCAGAGGAGAAAAGAAAAGAAACGGCAGATCAACTGGTCTAACAGGGGGGCTATTTAAAGGCTAGAGTATACAAATGAGTTTTAAGATGGGACTTAAATGCTTCTACTGAGGTAGCATCTCTAATTGTTACCGGGAGGGCATTCCATAGTACTGGAGCCCCAATAGAAAACGCTCTATAGCCCGCAGACTTTTTTTGGGCTCTGGGAATCACTAATAAGCCGGAGTTCTTTGAACGCAGATTTCTTGCCGGGACATATGGTACAATGCAATCCACAAGATAGGACGGAGCTAGACCGTGTAGTATTTTATACGTAAGTAGTAAAACCTTAAAGTCACATCTTAAGTGCACAGGAAGCCAGTGCAGGTGAGCCAGTATAGGCGTAATATGATCAAACTTTCTTGTTCTTGTCAAAAGTCTAGCAGCCGCATTTTGTACCAACTGTAATTTTTTAATGCTAGACATAGGGAGACCCGAAAATAATACGTTACAGTAGTCGAGACGAGACGTAACGAACGCATGAATAATGATCTCAGCGTCGCTAGTGGATAAAATAGAACGAATTTTAGCGATATTACGGAGATGAAAGAAGGCCGTTTTAGTAACACTCTTAATGTGTGATTCAAAGGAGAGAGTTGGGTGGAAGATAATACCCAGATTCTTTACTGAGTCGCTTTGTGTAATTGTTTGGTTGTCAAATGTTAAGGTGGTATTATTAAATAAATGTCGGTGTTTAGCAGGACCGATAATCAGCATTTCCGTTTTCTTGGCGTTGAGTTGCAAGAAGTTAGCGGACATCCATTGTTTAATTTCATTAAGACACGCCTCCAGCTGACTACAATCCGGCGTGTTGGTCAGCTTTAGGGGCATGTAGAGTTGGGTGTCATCAGCATAACAATGAAAGCTAACACCGTATTTGCGTATTTGCGCAAATACGCAAATACAATATAATAGATCAATCATGCATGACAACATTGATTTTATTTCTTTATTTTTTAAGTCCACTCAAATTCTTGGGAATGTATAAAAGGCCCCACTCATAAAAAATGTTCAAAATAACAATACATTTACTTTTGTTTGACTTAAATGTCTAGATCAACTTCAGATCCATCTGTCCATTACACCTTTTTATAACCTTTTTGTCAAAGAAAACATTGTTTTTTTATTTGGCAAACACACAAAATATGCAATCATTTTCAAGTGGAATATTTGTTGTGAAGTAATAAGTCATAACAACTTTGATTGACCTATTTATTTTTGGAGCACTGAGTTTTTTTTTCTTCTAAAAACATCCACTAAAATTATTGCGGATCCAAAAGTGCTCCACACATAAAACTGTTGAAAATAACAATTCATTTTCTTTTGTTTGACTTGTAATGCTCACATCTCTAGATCAACTTCACATCCGTCCATTGTAACTTTGCATTATTTATTTTATGGGGTTTTTTTTGTTCACTTTTTGTCCAAGAAAAAATGTTTTTTTTAAATGGCAAAAACACAAAATATTCAATTATTTCCCACAAAAAATGTCAAAATTGAACACTTGATGTGAAGTCAAATCAAATCAAATCAACTTTATTTATAAAGCACATTTAAAATTTACCACAGGGGTAGCCAAAGTGCTGTACAATGAACAGGTTAACAGATAAAACGAGTACCGAGCAAACACAACACAACACAAACAGAACACGATAAAAAATAAATAATTAAAATAGAATTAATAAAAACATAAAAACAGGATCACAGCAGGTGTATTATGGGGCGCCATTGCAGGATGGATATCACTCAGTGTTAAAAGCCATGGAATAAAAGTATGTTTTTAAGAGAGATTTAAAAACAGGAAGAGAGGAGGCTTGTCTAACACTCAGGGGTAGGTCGTTCCAGAGCTTGGGAGCAGCAACGGCGAAAGCTCTGTCACCTCTAAGCTTCAGCCTTGTGTCAGGGACCGTCAACAGCAGCTGATCGGCTGATCTTAAGGATCGGGTGGGGCAGTAAGGCTGAAGGAGGTCGGAGAGATAGGTTGGCGCGAGGTTGTTTAGACATTTAAAAACAAATAAAAGGAGTTTGAAATTGATTCGGTAACGCACAGGGAGCCAGTGAAGGGACGCTAAAATAGGGGTGATGTGCTCACGTCTGCGGGTCTGTGTTAGCAGACGAGCAGCAGAGTTCTGCATGAGCTGCAGGCGGGCGAGGGAGGCCTGGCTAATGCCAACATACAGGGCATTACAATAATCAAGACGAGTCGAGATAAAGGCGTGGATTAATTTCTCAAGATCATGTCTTGATAGAAGCGGTTTCACTTTCGCTATTTGGCGTAATTGATAAAAGCTTTTTTGAACGACGCTGCTGATTTGTTTTTCGAATTTAAAATCTGAGTCAAACTTTACCCCCAGGTTTGTGACAGAGTCGCTGAGATACGGGGTCAGAGTGCCGAGGTCAACGTTGGGGGAGGGAGAGCGACTTGGACCGAACAACATAACTTCTGTTTTGTCTTCATTTAGGCTCAGGAAGTTAGCTGAAAGCCAGACTTTGATGTTGTGCAGGCAGTCAATAAGACGTTGAACCGTGTTATTTTGTGCCATGGGAAAATAAATCTGGCAATCATCGGCATAAAAATGAAATGCAATACTGTACTTCCTAAAAATAGAACCAAGGGGGAGAAGGTAAAGCGCAAATAAAATTGGGGCAAGGATTGAGCCCTGGGGGACCCCATTTGGTAAAGGAGCTGTGGACGACATAAAACTGTCTACTTTTACACAAAAACTCCTGTCGGTTAGGTACGACCGGAACCAGTTGAGGGCGGCGCCCTTAATGCCCACACAGTTCTCAAGACGAGTGATTAAGGTGGCGTGGTCGACGGTGTCGAACGCAGCAGACAGATCTAAAAGCACCAGGACAACATATTTACCAGAATCAGTGGACAGGAGGATATCGTTAAAAAGTCATTAGAATATGTCAATAATTCATTATTACATTATTAATATATTTTCAGCAAAGACAGTTTGAAAGAAAAACAGCTTTGTGTTATTAGAGTCAACATTGGCTCTTTAAATAGATAGATAGATAGATAGTACTTTAATGATTCCTTCAGGAGAGTTCCCTCAGGAAAATTAAAATTCCAGCAGCAGTGTACAGAATTGAGATGGAATTTAAAAAGTAAATAATGGGGGTCTAAATAGAAACGAAATAGAAAAATATTACAATAGAATAAAAATAAAAAGCAACAATGAGAGTAAACATATAACAGTAAAATAAGAATATAACAAGAGAAACTAGGCAGTAATGACCATGTTATGAAAAAGTATTGCATCCCCTGTCATCCTAGTACTCCCCAGAGAGGAGTTGTACAGTCTAATAGTGTGTGGGACAAAGGAGTTTTTGAGTCTATTAGTCCTGCACTTGGGATGAAGCAGTCTAGCAGTGAACAGGCTCCTCTGGCTACTGACAACGCTATGCAGAGGGTGACTGGCATCATCCAGGATGCTCACTAGTTTTTCCACACTCTTCTCTGCCACCGTCACCAGTGAGTCCACTTTTATTCCCATCGTAGAACCTGATCAGTTTCTCCAGTCTGGAGCTGTCCTTCTTAGATGTACTGAACTACCATGTAGTACAGAACACTGGCAACCACAGACTGGTAGTACATCCACAGACTGGTAGTACAACCACAGACTGGTAGTACAACCACAGACTGGTAGTACAACCACAGACTGGTAGTACATCCACAGACTGGTAGTACAACCACAGACTGGTAGTACATCCACAAGAGTTTTCTACAGATGTTGAAGGAGTGCCGCCTCCTCAGGAAGTACAGCCTGCTCTGTCCTTTCCTGTACAAGTGGTCCGTGTTCACAGTCCAGTCCAGCTTATTGTCCACTCACACCCCGAGGTACTTGAATGAGTCCACGGTCTGTACCTCGACTCCCTCAATCACAATAGGTTCGTGACCTTGGACTCCACCTCCCAAAGTCAATGACCAGCTCATTGGTCTTTGGCAGATTGCACTTTTTCAAAGTATTTGTAGAATGTGGTGCAGGGCCCTTAAACAGGAAGCTGAATGTTTGGTGTAGATCATCTTAAATACCACTAAAACATCCATTTCATCTGCAGCTGTTGTACTTCTCTTTAAATACACACAAACATTGGAGAAAACTCTTTATTATTCTATAAAAAAATAAGCAATTGAAAAGCGTTTGTGAATAGATGTTGGAGGGTTAGCATAGAAGATAACAAGAATTCGCAATTTGATAGAAATCCTAAAGTTTAGCTCACTTTACTTTGTCCCCATTTTGAACAACTTATTCAAATGATGAAGAATCTCAGTTCCATTTTCTTTAGGCACATTGAGACTTCAAAAACACTTTATTGGCCCATTTGGCCTTCAACAGGACTTGTGTGACTTAGACTTAGAAAATCTTTATTGTCCCCGAGGGGCAATTTGGTTTGCAGCAGTAGTCATTAAAAACAAGGTACAACGGTAAAAACGAGGTACAACGGTAGAAACGAGGTTCCATCCATCCATCCATCTTCTTCCGCTTATCCGAGGTTGGGTCGCGGGGGCAGCAGCCTAAGCAGGGAAACCCAGACTTCTCTCTCCCCAGCCACTTCGTCCAGCTCTTCCTGTGGGACCCCGAGGCGTTCCCAGGCCAGCCGGGAGACATAGTCTTCCCAACGTGTCCTGGGTCTTCCCCGCGGCCTCCTACCGGTCGGACGTGCCCTAAACACCTCCCTAGGGAGGCGTTCGGGTGGCATCCTGACCAGATGCCCGAACCACCTCATCTGGCTCCTCTCGATGTGGAGGAGCAGCGGCTTTACTTTGAGCTCCTCCCGGATGGCAGAGCTTCTCACCCTATCTCTAAGGGAGAGACCCGCCACCCGGCGGAGGAAACTCATTTCGGCCGCTTGTACCCGTGATCTTGTCCTTTCGGTCATAACCCAAAGCTCATGACCATAGGTGAGGATGGGAACGTAGATCGGCCGGTAAATTGAGAGCTTTGCCTTCCGGCTCAGCTCCTTCTTCACCACAACGGACCGATACAGTGTCCGCATTACTGAAGACGCCGCACCGATCCGCCTGTCGATCTCACGATCCACTCTTCCCTCACTCGTGAACAAGACTCCGAGGTACTTGAACTCCTCCACTTGGGGCAAGATCTCCTCCCCAACCCGGAGATGGCACTCCACCCTTTTCCGGGCGAGAACCATGGACTCGGACTTGGAGGTGCTGATTCTCATCCCAGTCGCTTCACACTCAGCTGTGGACCGATCCAGTGAGAGCTGAAGATCCTGGCCAGATGAAGCCATCAGGACCACATCATCTGCAAAAAGCAGAGACCTAATCCTGCAGCCACCAAACCAGATCCCCTCAACGCCTTGACTGCACCTAGAAATTCTGTCCATAAAAGTTATGAACAGAATGGGTGACAAAGGGCAGCCTTGGCGGAGTCCAACCCTCACTGGAAACGTGTCCGACTTACTACCGGCAATGCGGACCAAGCTTTGGCACTGATCATACAGGGAGCGGACTGCCACAATCAGACAGTCCGATACCCCATACTCTCTGAGCACTCCCCACAGGACTTCCCGAGGGACACGGTCGAATGCCTTCTCCAAGTCCACAAAACACATGTAGACTGGTTGGGCAAACTCCCATGCACCCTCAAGGACCCTGCCGAGAGTATAGAGCTGGTCCACAGTTCCACGACCAGGACGAAAACCACACTGTTCCTCCTGAATCCGAGGTTCGACTATCCGGCGTAGCCTCCTCTCCAGTACACCTGAATAGACCTTACCGGGAAGGCTGAGGAGTGTGATCCCACGATAGTTAGAACACACCCTCCGGTTCCCCCTTCTTAAAGAGAGGAACCACCACCCCGGTCTGCCAATCCAGTGGTACCGCCCCCCAATGTCCACGCGATGCTGCAGAGTCTTGTCAACCAAGATAGCCCCACAGCATCCAGAGAAACGAGGTTCAACAGTAAAAACAAGGTACAACAGTAAAAATGAGGTACAACAGTAAAAAGGAGGTACAAATACATACAACATACAAACCATCATGAAGGCATTGAGCTAAAAACATTTGTAACACAATAAAAAGTAATCATCACATGTTGCTTCCCACTAAAGTGACTGCATAGCAGCTAAGCTTGTTTAAGAAGCTCATTTATAAAGTCAACAAAGGATCTTATGTATCTGTTGTGTTTGGCCTTTCTATTAGTAGGAGTGTACCTGCATCCTGAGGGCAAGAGTCTAAACTCTGAGAAGAGATGGTGCTGAGGGTTGACCACAATGGCCTTTGCCTTCTGGATGACTCTGGCCTGGTAGATCTGGTTCAGGAGGTTCAAGGTAGTGCCTATGGTCTTTTGGCACACCTTGATTATACCACCCAGTCTGTTTTAATGGCCACACTGAGGTTACCAAACCAGGAAGTGATAGAATAAGTTCAAATAGACTCGATACAAGATGAATAGAACATCCTCATCAGTGTCCTATCAGCCTGAAGCCCCTCAGTCTCCTCAAGAAAAACAGCCTCTGATTGGCCTTCTTGCAAATACGGTCAGTGTTGGCATCAAAGGTCAATTTATTGTCTAAAATTGTGCATTGATACTTGAATTCATGGACTATCTCACTGACTGTGGGGAAGAGGAGAAGACGTTTCCACACTTTTTAAAGTATATATTTATATCAAAATATATTACATTAAATACAAAAATATATTTTTTTTTTACCTGGAAGAGATATGTAGGTGGGCGGGGCTTGTCGTGATGGATGCTGGACAGCAAAGACGTGGGGGTGAGCAGCAGACAAAATCAATCAATCTTTATTTATATAGCCCTAAATCACAAGTGTCTCAAAGGGCTGCACAAGCCACAACGACATCCTCGGTACAAAGCCCACATAAGGGCAAGGAAAAACTCACCCCAGTGGGACGTCGATGTGAATGACTATGAGAAACCTTGGAGAGGACCGCATATGTGGGTAACCCCCCCCTCTAGGGGAGACCGAAAGCAATGGATGTCGAGTGGGTCTGGCATAATATTGTGAGAGTCCAGTCCATAGTGGATCCAACATAATAGTAAGAGTCCAGTCCATAGTGGGGCCAGCAGGACAACATCCCGAGCGGAGACGGGTCAGCAGCGCAGAGATGTTCCCAGCCGATGCACAGGCGAGCGGTCCACCCCGGGTCACGACTCTGGACAGCCAGCACTTCATCCATGGCCACCGGACCTGTGTGTCTCCCCCTCCACAAGGGATAGGGGGGAGCAGAGGAGAAAAGAAACGGCAGATCAACTGGTCTAACAGGGGGGCTATTTAAAGGCTAGAGTATACAAATGAGTTTTAAGATGGGACTTAAATGCTTCTACTGAGGTAGCATCTCTAATTGTTACCGGGAGGGCATTCCATAGTACTGGAGCCCCAATAGAAAACGCTCTATAGCCCGCAGACTTTTTTTGGGCTCTGGGAATCACTAATAAGCCGGAGTTCTTTGAACGCAGATTTCTTGCCGGGACATATGGTACAATGCTATCGACAAGATAGGACGGAGCTAGACCGTGTAGTATTTTATACGTAAGTAGTAAAACCTTAAAGTCACATCTTAAGTCCAGTGCAGGTGAGCCAGTATAGGCGTAATATGATCAAACTTTCTTGTTCTTGTCAAAAGTCTAGCAGCCGCATTTTGTACCAACTGTAATTTGGTAAAAAAAAAAAAAGGTCATGTCAACACATCAAGATGGAAAGCTGCTCTTTATTTCACCTTCCTCAACACAAGAGGCCATCTTGGAGTCTCTAGCTGCTGTATGAAGTGTCACCAGCAGAGGGCGCAGTGGTTGGAGTGCTGCCTAAAAGCCAAATGAACAAATGAAAACAGGAAGGTGAATGATTGATTGATTGAAACTTGTATTAGTAGATTGCACATTAATATTATTTCTTCTATAAAAAGAAGAGCTTACTTAACGAGAGCAAGAATATACAAATGAAATAGAGGTGACACAATGTCTACCGTTTTCACTCTTCTGTCAATGCTATTGCATCATTGTTTATAAAAATGTTTTTTTTTTTTTTTTTTAACTGAAATCTATATCTGCAGCCTGACAAAAAGTATACTTTCTAATTGTCAGTGTTAGACATCAATGACAGCGTGTTGCCTTCGGGAACACTCCGTAATGGCAGACTGGCATGTCATTATCGAGACAAGACAGCGTGTTGCCTTCAGGAACACTCGGTAATGGCAGACGTCCATATGTCATTATCGAGACAAGACGGATGAAGTCCGCGTGTTGCCTTCAGGGAACATTCAGTCATGGCAATCTGCAACAACGAAACGTAGATTTAAAAAAACGACAATGTCATTATCACACACATATTGGCGCCACAGTGAAACGTCACTTCCTGGTGCACAGCGCTCCAAAAGTAAAAGCGTGCAATATAACCATCTTCAACAGTCAGTATTGTGAATTAATGTATTTGATGTAAATAAAGCAGTAAACAATTTCGATGTCTTTGCCATTTATGGCTGCTGAGCAGTGGTTCGGGTTTCTGTACAGATCTGTACGATTTCCAACCAAAGTACGTATAGGCGAGGGCGGACCTACGTCACTTCCGCCTGCCAATCCCCTAGCAATCGGTCGCCATATTGAATTCGTTGAAAACAAACCAGCTCACAGCGAACACAGCATTGACAGAAAAGGCATTTAACGAGGTTTCACGGCATTTTAAACTGTTCTAAATGGCGTATGATTATGTAAATAGTCTTTCCAGTGAGGCTAGGTTAAGATACGAGTTAAAATGTTCTGTAGTTGGATTAAACGACTGCCCTTACCGCCTTCCAGCAAGATGGTATAGCCAAGTTGTGGTTAAGAAGGTGGATTTTTGTTCCTTATATTTACCAGAAACGAAGTGATCCGAACACACGACCCGGGATTTTGGGGGACTCCAGTGAGAACCGTCCTCGTTTTCCCGGTGTAAAGCTGCGAGCCATTTGTCTCGTCTCTGTGGGGCTTTTAGCACGCTTTGGCAGAACAAAATATTGAGAGATTTGAGGGCTACAACTACAAGTAATGTTTGATTACAACAAAGGAGACTTGCAGACAGCATTTTACGACTGTCTTGAAAAGTTGATTAAATGGCAACATGAAAATTATAGGGTTTATTGGTTTTTAAAAACCCAACCGTTAAGTGCAAATTTAAATGAAACCGGTTTTCGAAAATAGCCTTTATACTTACCGTATGTTATTGTTGTGCAACAACAACAACTTCAGCTGTCGAACGTTATTCAGTAAAAATTCAACGGGTTCAACATTAGCATGGACGGTATAGCCAAGTTGTGGTTAAGAAGGTGGATTTTTGTTCCTTATATTTACCAGAAACGAAGTGATCCGAACACACGACCCGGGATTTTGGGGGACTCCAGTGAGAACCGTCCTCGTTTTCCCGGTGTAAAGCTGCGAGCCATTTGTCTCGTCTCTGTGGGGCTTTTAGCAGAGGTGGGACCAAGTCATTGTTTTGCAAGTCACAAGTAAGTCTCAAGTCTTTGCCCTCAAGTCCGAGTCAAGTCCCGAGTCAAGACAGGCAAGCCCCGAGTCAAGTCCAAAGTCAAGACTGGAAAGTCTCAAGTCAAGTCCTAAGTCCTGCATTTTGAGTTTCGAGTCCTTTCAAGTCCTTTTAACCACAGACTAATATATTAACACAGATTGTGTATGCTTTTCAAACGCTGTATTTATTTATTAAAACAAGTGCATTTTAAATTGCAGGAAAGAAAATTGTGCTGACATTGCACTTTATAATAGCACTATTAACCAGTCATTTTAAACATTAACTCATTCCTTTACAGAACAAACACATTGAAAAATAAAGTGCAAATGTACTTATTTGTACAAAAGTGTTAACATTGAAAAAACATGACATACACGTGAACATAACAAAAAAGTTGCACTTTTTATATGTCAGGGCCCTATGCTGCATTGCATTTGCAAAAGACCAAATTAGCCAAGAGTCTGTCAGTCATTTGTGCACGATGGGGGCGTAGTATGATGCCACCATGGCTGAAAACTCGCTCCACTGGAGCACTGGAGGCAGGCACTGCCAAGACTCTCATGGCCACTCGGAACAGTGAAGGAAGAGTCTTCATGTTCAATGCCCAGAACCAAAGAGGGGAGAGAGTTGTTTTGGGTTGGTGCACTACTTGTAAGTGTATCTTGTGTTTTTTATGTTGATTTAATTAAAAAAAGAGAAAAAAAAAAAATTATTTCTTGTGCGGCCCGATACCAATTGATCCACGGACCAGTACCGGGCCGCGGCCCGGTGGTTGGGGACCACTGAGGTAAACAACCAACAGTATGTCAGAAAGCTAGCTAAAACGGTACACATATTCATAATATAGTATACATTTTAACTGACCTTTATTTTACTATTTTTGTCTTTTTTTAGGTGGCTAAAATACGCGGTGCTGCTGACCGCCGTCTAACGTTACGTGTGATATATTGACTAACGTAACCCTGCTTGAAAAAAATCACTGAACAAAAAGTATGAATAAGGTAGTGAACTGCAACAGATTCCCATGTTTGCAATAACGTTATAACGTTAGCAGTGAGTTTACAGCCTCACTGATTTAACTACACAGCAAATAAAAGTCACGTTACTTAGCCAATAAACGTTATCTTACATTCAAAACTTACCGTTCTTTGTGCAACTTCAAATGCCGGACGAAGTTGGAAGTTGTTGCCTCTCCATCAGTAATATTCGAACCGCATGTGTTGCATACTGCAAACCGTTTTGTGTTGACCACCTCGTAATTTTTATACCCAAACAAAATTATTTTAGGTATCATTTTTTGTTCACTGGCGTGTGGTTTGGACATGTCTTCTTTGTTGGTTGTCCTGCAATTTGATTGGATGAATGCTGTGTGATGAAAACAAAGTAGATCTAATTTGATTGGCTGTTGTACTGAGAGCACACCAGCTGACACACGCAACGCTGATAGACAAGTACACAATGAAAAATACGGAGCGCTCCCGAATAACTTTTTCATCTTTGGGTTTTGGGGAAAGTAGCAAGTCATGTCAAGTCATGTCAATTCAAAAGGCTCAAGTCCAAGTGAAGTCACAAGTCATTGATGTTAAAGTCTAAGTCGAGTTGCAAGTCTTTTTACATTTTGTCAAGTCGAGTCTAAAGTCATCAAATTCATGACTCGAGTCTGACTCGAGTCCAAGTCATGTGACTCGAGTCCACACCTCTGGCTTTTAGCACGCTTTGGCAGAACAAAATACGACCTTTGTTTTCCCTGTTTCCAGTTGTGGTTTGCACAACCAAAAACAACACCGTTTTTTGGCATTTTGGAGGCAGAATGACGGGTTTAATCAGCGCAGGTCGACAGGTTAAAGAGTAATGGCGACGGTTTGTTTTCAACGCCAGTCAGGTTGCTATGGCTCGAAGAACCCGTATGTAGCTCAGTTGCCCGGATGTCGGCCCTGCCCTATTGTCAAATAATGTTTGTTTAGTATGGAATCTTTGACATGGCATTGTAAACTAAATATTAGCAAAATGAAAACCATGGTAACAGTGATGGCGTGCACAGACGTAACAAAACAGTTTGATCAGAAGTGACGTTGTCTTTGAGCACGCGTTAACCGATCAGGTCTTTCAGTACTCTTTGGCGAGTGGTAATCAATCAATCAATCAATCTTTATTTATATAGCCCTAAATCACAAGTGTCTCAAAGGGCTGCACAAGCCACAACGACATCCTCGGTACAAAGCCCACATACGGGCAAGGAAAAACTCACCCCAGTGGGACGTCGATGTGAATGACTATGAGAAACCTTGGAGAGGACCGCATATGTGGGTAACCCCCCCCCTCTAGGGGAGACCGAAAGCAATGGATGTCGAGTGGGTCTGACATAATATTGTGAGAGTCCAGTCCATAGTGGATCCAACATAATAGTAAGAGTCCAGTCCATAGTGGGGCCAGCAGGACACCATCCCGAGCGGAGACGGGTCAGCAGCGCAGAGATGTTCCCAGCCGATGCACAGGCGAGCGGTCCACCCCGGGTCCCGACTCTGGACAGCCAGCACTTCATCCATGGCCACCGGACCTGTGTGTCTCCCCCTCCACAAGGGATAGGGGGGAGCAGAGGAGAAAAGAAACGGCAGATCAACTGGTCTAAAAGGGGGGCTATTTAAAGGCTAGAGTATACAAATGAGTTTTAAGATGGGACTTAAATGCTTCTACTGAGGTAGCATCTCTAATTGTTATCCTTATCAATGACTGAATAAAAACAATATAAAATATTTAAAAACAAATAGTGGGACACTAAAAGGACTACTGAATATGGATGAAACATTTGGACTTTTCAAAGAGCGCATGATTGTTTACAAATATAGGAGGCCAACCGGAAGAGGCGGTACTGCACGATGGCGATGGAGGCCAACCAATAGTCATTCGAAGAAGACAAAACAGGAAGTAATCAAGAAACGCGCGGGTTTTGGTAAGCTTGTTGGTGATTTGATAATTAACAGTAGTGATTTAATTATCTACACCTTTTCAGCTACTTAGCTGGCTTTCAATGACGCTCTTCTTACTTTCTTTACTCATATTTCATAACATAACACTTTATTAGAGCGTATCAAAACACGTATTGGTATGTCAGACTTAGCCTTGTCGTGGTTTAACTCTTATCTTACTGACAGGATGCAGTGCGTCTCCCATAACAATGTGACCTCGGACTATGTTAAGGTAACGTGCGGAGTCCCCCAAGGTTCGGTTCTTGGCCCTGCACTCTTTAGTATTTACATGCTGCCGCTAGGCGACATCATACGCAAATACGGTGTTAGCTTTCATTGTTATGCTGATGACACCCAACTCTACATGCCCCTAAAGCTGACCAACACGCCGGATTGTAGTCAGCTGGAGGCGTGTCTTAATGAAATTAAACAATGGATGTCCGCTAACTTCTTGCAACTCAACACTAAGAAAACGGAAATGCTGATTATCGGTCCTGCTAAACACCGACATTTATTTAATAATACCACCTTAACATTTGACAACCAAACAATTACACAAAGCGACTCAGTAAAGAATCTGGGTATTATCTTCCACCCAACTCTCTCCTTTGAGTCACACATTAAGAGTGTTACTAAAACGGCCTTCTTTCATCTCCGTAATATCGCTAAAATTCGTTCCATTTTGTCCACTAGCGACGCTGAGATCATTATTCATGCGTTCGTTACGTCTCGTCTCGATTACTGTAACGTATTATTTTCGGGTCTCCCTATGTCTAGCATTAAAAGATTACAGTTGGTACAAAATGCGGCTGCTAGACTTTTGACAAGAACAAGAAAGTTTGATCATATTACGCCTATACTGTATATACCTTTATATAACTATATACATATATATATACCTATACTGGCTCACCTGCACTGGCTTCCTGTGCACTTAAGATGCGACTTTAAGGTTTTACTACTTACGTATAAAATACTACACGGTCTAGCTCCGTCCTATCTTGTCGATTGCATTGTACCATATGTCCCGGCAAGAAATCTGCGTTCAAAGAACTCCGGCTTATTAGTGATTCCCAGAGCCCAAAAAAAGTCTGCGGGCTGTAGAGCGTTTTCTATTGGGGCTCCAGCACTATGGAATGCCCTCCCGATAACAGTTAGGGATGCTACCTCAGTAGAAACATTTAAGTCCCATCTCAAAACTCATTTGTATACTCTAGCCTTTGAATAGCCCCCCTTTTTTTTAGACCAGTTGATCTGCCGTTTCTTTTCTTTTCTCCTCTGCTCCCCCCTATCCCTTGTGGAAGGGGAGACACTCAGATCCGGTGGCCATGGATGGGGTGCTGGATGTCCGGGGTCGGGACCCGGGGTGGACCGCTCGCCTGTATATCGGTTGGGAACATCTCTGCGCTGCTGACCCGTCTCCGCTCGGGATGGTTTCCTGCTGACCCCACTGTGGACTGGACCCTTACTGTTATGCTGGATCCACTATGGACTGGACTCTCACAATATTATGTTAGACCCACTCGACATCCATTGCATTCGGTCTCCCTAGAGGGGGGGGGTTACCCACATATGCGGTCCTCTCCAAGGTTTCTCATAGTCATTCACATCGACGTCCCACTGGGGTGAGTTTTTCCTTGCCCTTATGCGGGCTATACCGAGGATGTCGTTGTGGCTTGTGCAGCCCTTTGAGACACTTGTGATTTAGGGCTATATAAATAAACATTGATTGATTGATTGATTGATATTTCTCAACAAGAGTTGCTTTATTTTACATGGGAGGGTCTTATTGCTCAGTCTGCGTCAGAGTGTCCGTGTTGTGTTGGCGGTAGTGATGGGTTGATGAGGCGTCATGAAGCGTTTCGACACATTGCAAAACTGTATTGATACTGTGTCGATACTGTGTCACTAAATACTGACATCTGCTGGACATTAAAAGTCCCTACAGGCAACCTATGGACCGACTCAACTGACACTGATTTGATGCCCTAGTACAGGGGTCACCAACCTTTTTGAAACCAAAAACTACTTCTTGGGTACTGATTAATGCGAAGGGCTACCAGTTTGATACACACTTAAATAAATAAATATATTGTCATTTGTAAGTTACACATAAGTGTGATTTAAACAAGAATAGTTAAATAAATAAATTTATATATATATAAAAATGGGTATTTCTGTCTGTCATTCCGTCGTACATTTTTTTTTCCTTTTACGGAAGGTTTTTTTGTAGAGAATAAATGATGAAAAAAATTCTTAATTGAACGGTTTAAAAGAGGAGAAAACAAGAAAAAATTTAAAATAAAATTTTGAAACATAGTTTATCTTCAATTTCGACTCTTTATAATTCAAAATTCAACCGACGAAAAGAAGAGAAAAACTAGCTAATTTGAATCTTTTTGAAACAATTAAAAAAATAATTTATGGAACATCATTAGTCATTTTTCCTGATTAAGATAAATTTTAGAATTTTGATGACATGTTTTAAATTGGTTAAAATCCAATCTGCACTTTGTTAGAATATTTAACAAATTGGACCAAGCTATATTTCTAACAAAGACAAATCAGTATTTCTTCTAGATTTTCCAGAACAAAAATTTTAAAATAAATTCAAAATACTTTGAAATAAGATTTAAATTTGATTCTACAGATTTTCTAGATTTGCCAGAATAATTTTTTTGAATTTTAATCATAGTAAGTTTGAAGAAATATTTCACAAATATTCTTCGTCGAAAAAAACAGAAGCTAAAATATTTATTATTCTTTACAATAAAAAATAAATAAATTTACTTGAACATTGATTTAAATTGTCAGGAAAGAAGAGGAAGAAATTTAAAAGGTAATAAGGTATATTTGTTTAAAAATCCTAAAATCATTTTTAAGGTTGTATTTTTTCTCTAAAATTGTATTTCTAAAAGTAATAAGAAGCAAAGTAAAAAATAAATGAATTTATTTAAACAAGTGAAGACCCATCCATCCATCCATTTTCTACCGCTTATTCCAAGTGAAGACCAAGTCTTTAAAATATTTTCTTGGATTTTCAAATTCTATTTGAGTTTTGTCTCTTTTAGAATTAAAAATGTCGAGCAAAGCGAGACCAGCTTGCTAGTAAATACATACAATTTAAAAAATAGAGGCAGCTCACTGGTAAGTGCTGCTCTTTGAGCTATTTTTAGAACAGGCGAGCGGGCGACTGATCTGGTCCTTACGACAGTTGACAGGTAGGAAACAAAGATGCTAAACCGACAGTTGACAGGTAGAAAACAAAGATGCTAAACCGACAGTTGACAGGTAGAAAACAAAGATGCTAAACAGACAGTCGACAGGTAGGAAACAAAGATGCTAAACCGACAGTCGACAGGTAGAAAACAAAGATGCTAAACCGACAGTTGACAGGTAGAAAACAAAGATGCTAAATCGACAGTTGACAGGTAGAAAACAAAGATGCTAAACCGACAGTTGACAGGTAGAAAACAAAGATGCTAAACCGACAGTTGACAGGTAGGAAACAAAGATGCTAAACCGACAGTTGACAGGTAGAAAACAAAGATGCTAAACCGACAGTTGACAGGTAGAAAACAAAGATGCTAAACCGACAGTTGACAGGTAGAAAACAAAGATGCTAAACCGACAGTTGACAGGTAGAAAACAAAGATGCTAAACCGACAGTTGACAGGTAGAAAACAAAGATGCTAAACCGACAGTTAACAGGTAGGAAACAAAGATGCTAAACCGACAGTTGACAGGTAGAAAACAAAGATGCTAAACCGACAGTTGACAGGTAGAAAACAAAGATGCTAAACCGACAGTTGACAGGTAGAAAACAAAGATGCTAAACCGACAGTTGACAGGTAGAAAACAAAGATGCTAAACCGACAGTTGACAGGTAGAAAACAAAGATGCTAAACCGACAGTTGACAGGTAGGAAACAAAGATGCTAAACCGACAGTTGACAGGTAGAAAACAAAGATGCTAAACCGACAGTTGACAGGTAGGAAACAAAGATGCTAAACCGACAGTTGACAGGTAGAAAACAAAGATGCTAAACCGACAGTCGACAGGTAGAAAACAAAGATGCTAAACCGACAGTTGACAGGTAGAAAACAAAGATGCTAAACCGACAGTTGACAGGTAGGAAACAAAGATGCTAAACCGACAGTTGACAGGTAGAAAACAAAGATGCTAAACCGACAGTTGACAGGTAGAAAACAAAGATGCTAAACCGACAGTTGACAGGTAGAAAACAAAGATGCTAAACCGACAGTTGACAGGTAGAAAACAAAGATGCTAAACCGACAGTTGACAGGTAGGAAACAAAGATGCTAAACCGACAGTTGACAGGTAGAAAACAAAGATGCTAAACCGACAGTTGACAGGTAGAAAACAAAGATGCTAAACCGACAGTTGACAGGTAGGAAACAAAGATGCTAAACCGACAGTTGACAGGTAGGAAACAAAGATGCTAAACCGACAGTTGACAGGTAGGAAACAAAGATGCTAAACCGACAGTTGACAGGTAGAAAACAAAGATGCTAAACCGACAGTCGACAGGTAGAAAACAAAGATGCTAAACCGACAGTTGACAGGTAGAAAACAAAGATGCTAAACCGACAGTTGACAGGTAGGAAACAAAGATGCTAAACCGACAGTTGACAGGTAGAAAACAAAGATGCTAAACCGACAGTTGACAGGTAGAAAACAAAGATGCTAAACCGACAGTTGACAGGTAGAAAACAAAGATGCTAAACCGACAGTTGACAGGTAGAAAACAAAGATGCTAAACCGACAGTTGACAGGTAGGAAACAAAGATGCTAAACCGACAGTTGACAGGTAGAAAACAAAGATGCTAAACCGACAGTTGACAGGTAGAAAACAAAGATGCTAAACCGACAGTTGACAGGTAGGAAACAAAGATGCTAAACCGACAGTTGACAGGTAGGAAACAAAGATGCTAAACCGACAGTTGACAGGTAGAAAACAAAGATGCTAAACCGACAGTTGACAGGTAGAAAACAAAGATGCTAAACCGACAGTTGACAGGTAGGAAACAAAGATGCTAAACCGACAGTTGACAGGTAGGAAACAAAGATGCTAAACCGACAGTTGACAGGTAGAAAACAAAGATGCTAAACCGACAGTTGACAGGTAGGAAAAAAAGATGCTAAACCGACAGTTGACAGGTAGAAAACAAAGATGCTTAACCGACAGTTGACAGGTAGAAAACAAAGATGCTAAACCGACAGTTGACAGGTAGGAAACAAAGATGTTAAACCGACAGTTGACAGGTAGAAAACAAAGATGCTAAACCGACAGTTGACAGGTAGAAAACAAAGATGCTAAACCGACAGTTGACAGGTAGAAAACAAAGATGCTAAACCGACAGTTGACAGGTAGGAAACAAAGATGCTAAACCGACAGTTGACAGGTAGAAAACAAAGATGCTAAACCGACAGTTGACAGGTAGAAAACAAAGATGCTAAACCGACAGTTGACAGGTAGGAAACAAAGATGCTAAACCGACAGTTGACAGGTAGAAAACAAAGATGCTAAACCGACAGTTGACAGGTAGGAAACAAAGATGCTAAACCGACAGTTGACAGGTAGAAAACAAAGATGCTAAACCGACAGTTGACAGGTAGAAAACAAAGATGCTAAACCGACAGTTGACAGGTAAAAAACAAAGATGCTAAACCGACAGTTGACAGGTAGGAAACAAAGATGCTAAACCGACAGTTGACAGGTAGAAAACAAAGATGCTAAACCGACAGTTGACAGGTAGGAAACAAAGATGCTAAACCGACAGTTGACAGGTAGAAAACAAAGATGCTAAACCGACAGTTGACAGGTAGGAAACAAAGATGCTAAACCGACAGTTGACAGGTAGGAAACAAAGATGCTAAACCGACAGTTGACAGGTAGGAAACAAAGATGCTAAACCGACAGTTGACAGGTAGGAAACAAAGATGCTAAACCGACAGTTGACAGGTAGAAAACAAAGATGCTAAACCGACAGTTGACAGGTAGGAAACAAAGATGCTAAACCGACAGTTGACAGGTAGAAAACAAAGATGCTAAACCGACAGTTGACAGGTAGAAAACAAAGATGCTAAACCGACAGTTGACAGGTAGGAAACAAATATGTTAAACCGACAGTTGACAGGTAGAAAACAAAGATGCTAAACCGACAGTTGACAGGTAGAAAACAAAGATGCTAAACCGACAGTTGACAGGTAGAAAACAAAGATGCTAAACCGACAGTTGACAGGTAGAAAACAAAGATGCTAAACCGACAGTTGACAGGTAGGAAACAAAGATGCTAAACTGACAGTTGACAGGTAGAAAACAAAGATGCTAAACTGACAGTTGACAGGTAGGAAACAAAGATGCTAAACCGACAGTTGACCGGTAGAAAACAAAGATGCTAAACCGACAGTTGACAGGTAGGAAACAAAGATGCTAAACCGACAGTTGACAGGTAGAAAACAAAGATGCTAAACCGACAGTTGACAGGTAGAAAACAAAGATGCTAAACCGACAGTTGACAGGTAGAAAACAAAGATGCTAAACCGACAGTTGACAGGTAGGAAACAAAGATGCTAAACTGACAGTTGACAGGTAGAAAACAAAGATGCTAAACTGACAGTTGACAGGTAGGAAACAAAGATGCTAAACCGACAGTTGACCGGTAGAAAAAAAAGATGCTAAACCGACAGTTGACAGGTAGGAAACAAAGATGCTAAACCGACAGTTGACAGGTAGAAAACAAAGATGCTAAACCGACAGTTGACAGGTAGAAAACAAAGATGCTAAACCGACAGTTGACAGGTAGGAAACAAAGATGCTAAACCGACAGTTGACAGGTAGAAAACAAAGATGCTAAACCGACAGTTGACAGGTAGAAAACAAAGATGCTAAACCGACAGTTGACAGGTAGAAAACAAAGATGCTAAACCGACAGTTGACAGGTAGAAAACAAAGATGCTAAACCGACAGTTGACAGGTAGAAAACAAAGATGCTAAACTGACAGTTGACAGGTAGAAAACAAAGATGGTGTTCAGCGTTTTCCTGCTCAAATGAGCGGACTGTTGAAAATAGGAATCGGGGGATTACTTTTCACAAGTAAGATTTAACATTAACGTACTATTGCTTGTATTTTATGAAGTGTGTGCATATTGTATATAGTTCTCTGCAAACCTATGAAATGTTCTATTTTGTCTTCATTATTTAGTCAGAATGCTTCATTTGTATGTGAAAATCACAAAGAAATCTTCTGGGGGAGGATGACCCCCCCTACAGGGGTTTGGTTTACAAACTTTCAGCCCCACCTAAAACAAAATTCACCAGCCGCCACTGATTATGATGCATTCTCATTTTAGGCAAAGTATAAGACAATACTTTCTTAACAGTATAATTGTAACCAGGAATAAGTCTTCAA
The DNA here is from genome assembly GCF_033978685.3 of Nerophis lumbriciformis. Taxonomy (NCBI): domain Eukaryota; kingdom Metazoa; phylum Chordata; class Actinopteri; order Syngnathiformes; family Syngnathidae; genus Nerophis; species Nerophis lumbriciformis. The sequence continues at coordinate 6,763,520 of NC_084552.2, read as the reverse complement.
GTAACAATATTCAAATACTAACATTGTTGAGTAAGACAGAATTTGCTTAAATTCTGAATCCAGTGAAACAGATTGGTGGTTTTAGCTGATATAAAGACTTTCAGGTGTTTATATATGTTTATGTTGAAGTATTTGGCAGACGGCTTTTATCCAAAGCGACATACATAAAAAATACATATGAAACAATCACTGTAAACATGATCATTTAAGGGAAGAATGTAATAGAAAATATCAATACAAAGTGTCAAGACAGAATAAACTCTCTACTGCTGCAGCAACAGAGATACAGTCTATAGGTCCCTAAGATATATAGATATCTAATGTATTCATACATTGTTTATGTAGCATGTATATATAACCTCATCATATTATTTCTTCAACTTAAAAACAGCTGTACCTTCTCTGGGATTATATTCCCAGTTTTGATCTCGGGCGTCTGGTCACTTATAGCATATAAGAATATTCTATTATTGTTAAGCAAACTATGAATAATATAAACATGTGTCCTTTATCATAGCTACACCTATGACAAAAAAGTGTGTGAAAATCAGTGGTATTCAGCAGAGGTGTGGACTCGAGTCACATGACTTGGACTCGAGTCAGACTCGAGTCATGAATTTGATGACTTTAGACTCGACTTGACAAAATGTAAAAAGACTTGCAACTCGACTTAGACTTTAACATCAATGACTTGTGACTTCACTTGGACTTGAGCCTTTTGAATTGACATGACTTGACATGACTTGCTACTTTCCCCAAAACCCAAAGATGAAAAAGTTATTCGGGAGCGCTCCGTATTTTTCATTGTGTACTTGTCTATCAGCGTTGCGTGTGTCAGCTGGTGTGCTCTCAGTACAACAGCCAATCAAATTAGATCTACTTTGTTTTCATCACACAGCATTCATCCAATCAAATTGCAGGACAACCAACGAAGAAGACATGTCCAAACCACACGCAAGTGAACAAAAAATGATGCCTTAAATAATTTTGTTTGGGTATAAAAATTACGAGGTGGTCAACACAAAACGGTTTGCAGTATGCAACACATGTGGTTCGAAAATTACTGATGGAGAGGCAACAACTTCCAACTTCGTCCGGCATTTGAAGTTGCACAAAGAACGGTAAGTTTTGAATGTAAGATAACGTTTATTGGCTAAGTAACGTGACTTTTATTTGCTGTGTAGTTAAATCAGTGAGGCTGTAAACTCACTGCTAATGTTATAACGTTGTTGCAAACACGGGAATCTGTTGCAGTTCACTACCTTATTCATACTTTTTGTTCAGTGATTTTTTTAAGCAGGGTTACGTTAGTCAATATATCACACGTAACGTTAGACGGCGGTCAGCAGCACCGCGTATTTTAGCCACCTAAAAAAAAGACAAAAATAGTAAAATAAAGGTCAGTTAAAATGTATACTATATTATGAATATGTGTACCGTTTTAGCTAGCTTTCTGACATACTGTTGGTTGTTTACCTCAGTGGTCCCCAACCACCGGGCCGCGGCCCGGTACTGGTCCGTTGATCGATTGGTATCGGGCCGCACAAGAATTTTTTTTTTTTTTTTTTTTTTTTTTTTTTATTAAATCAACATAAAAAACACAAGATACACTTACAAGTAGTGCACCAACCCAAAGAAACTCTCTCCCCCTTTTGTTCTGGGCATTGAACATGAAGACTCTTCCTTCACTGTTCCGAGTGGCCATGAGAGTCTTGGCAGTGCCTGCCTCCAGTGCTCCAGTGGAGCGAGTTTTCAGCCATGGTGGCATCATACTACGCCCCCATCGTGCACAAATGACTGACAGACTCTTGGCTAATTTGGTCTTTTGCAAATGCAATGCAGCATAGGGCCCTGACATATAAAAAGTACAACTTTTTTGTTATGTTCACGTATATGTCATGTTTTTTCAATGTTAACACTTTTGTACAAATAAGTACTTTATTTTTCAATGTGTTTGTTCTGTAAAGGAATGAGTTAATGTTTAAAATGACTGGTTAATAGTGCTATTATAAAGTGCAATGTCAGCACAATTTTCTTTCCTGCAATTTAAAATGCACTTGTTTTAATAAATAAATACAGCATTTGAAAAGCATGCACAATCTGTGTTAATATATTAGTCTGTGGTTAAAAGGACTTGAAAGGACTCGAAACTCAAAATGCAGGACTTAGGACTTGACTTGAGACCTTCCAGTCTTGACTTTGGACTTGACTCGGGGCTTGCCTGTCTTGACTCGGGACTTGACTCGGACTTGAGGGCAAAGACTTGAGACTTACTTGTGACTTGCAAAACAATGACTTGGTCCCACCTCTGGTATTCAGTGAGGTAAGATGAATTAAATGTTCATTGCTCCTGCCAAATGAATTGCACTGAGTGGAGCGGATCACCACTCCAAGATGGCGGCCCTGCGTCTCGTCAGCGCCAGTAGGCAGTAGCGCTCCATGCTGCGTCTACTTATAAGATGTCTATGCATATTCCTGTGGGTGGAAACGCACACACACACACATGTGCAGTTGCGTGACGTCACACGTTGGCTTCCTGCTCACGGGGCAGGTTCCTGTTACACATTCAGCCTTCTGACTTGGAGAAACAAGCAACGTCCTTGAAAAGTTTGTAAAAATCCGTATTGATTTACTTTTATAAAAAGTCAAATATGGAGTGAAATTACAGCCAAAACTCCACATTGATTGATTGATTGATTGATTGATTGAGACTTTTATTAGAAGATTGTACAGTTCAGTACATATTCTGTGCAATTGACCACTAAATGGTAACACCTCAATAAGTTTTTCAACTTGTTTAAGTCGGGGTCCACGTAATCAATTCATGGTACCAAACAAATTCACAAACAAATTAAAAATGTTTTTACTCATGCCCAACGATTTGCAAGTCAAATAAATTATTTTCTTCAAACCAAAAATCGATTCCAAAGTAGAAAAAAAAAAATCTTCATGTAAAAAAGTTATTGGCAAAATTCTGCAAGTAAAAAACGATTTACAAGTATACCATTTTTTTCTGCAAGCAAAAAAAATAAAAGATTCACAAGAATGAAATGATGTGAAACACGAAAGAAAATGAAAACAATTTTATTTGATAAAACAACGATTTCCAAGTATTACAACAATTCGGAAATTAGAAAAGAACATTTGCACCTATAAAACGACATTTCTGCATGTAAAAAAAAAAATCTGTATGTAAAAAAATCGATTTTTAAGTAAAAAAAAAACAAAGTCTTAAAACATTTTTCTGCAAGCAAAAAAAGATTTGCAAGTATGAAAACAATTTTCTGCAAGTAAATAAAATGATTTGCATGCTTAAAAACATACCTGCCAACTACTCCGGTTTTCCCGTAATTAGTACGGTTTTCATCAACCTATTCCGGGTTACGGTTGCAGTGATAAAAAATACGGTTTTTCATTCATTAAAAAAAAAAATTTAAAAAAAAGTTTTATTCACGAAATCGCGTAACAACAATGACAATCGACACTGCTTCCCGTAACTTCCTATCGAGACATTCCGAATGCCATGCGCGAGGCTATTTATAGCACCGCTGCCAAGCACGAGGCACCAGTTGCCATTGTTTCCAAACGAGCGAACGATCATGGAATCAGCCGGAGAAAAATCGCAAACGATTCTTAAACCGAAAAGAAAACTGCAGTCATTCCGTGAAGAATATTCAAAAGCCTATCCGGGAATAATTATCCGTTCCAAAAAGGGTGAAAACTACGCGAATTGCACCTTGTGCAGACAAGATTTTTCGATCGGACACGGAGGAATTAGCGATGTAAAAGACCACGTTGGGACAAAAAAACACAAGTCTAATGCCGTTGCCATTGGATTTTAGCCACAAAAAGGTAATGACACCAATGTTATCTATTGGAATTGTTTAGTACTGTTATACTGTTAAAAGTGTTTATACTATTTATGCTTTCAAGTCCAAGTTGAAGAAATCTTGTTAAATGTTGACAGCATAACTACCAAAATACAGAAGTATGTCCTTAATATTTTTGCAGTGCTATTTCTGTTGAAAAGTTCAAATGATTACATTAGAGATGTGATGTGCCACTTTTCAAGTGTCTGATGGCTTCAATTAATTTTCATTAATTTTTCATATTTTGAATTCTTTTGAAAGGCTTACAAAAAAACTACATTTGAATTGTAATTCCATGCTATTGACAGGACTATTAATTGTAATGAAGTTAGCTTACCATGTTTACAGTATGATAATTGTGATAGAAATGTGAATTTTAGGCACAGAATATTTTGTTCAATTGAACAAGGCAGTAGATTATACAAGCTTGGACAGAAAGTTAATAATGACACCAATTTTTTTTTTTAATGGAATTGTTTAGTACTGTTTTACCATTTGTTTACTGTAAAAAGTGTTTATACTTTCAATTAACAAATTGAAGTCTTGTGAAAAGTTGGCAGGATAACTGGCATTAACTGTCAAAATAATTTCTTAGCTAGCTTACAGAATAAACATGTCAATCAACCCATATGATTTTTGCTGTAATATTTTTGTTTTGAAAAGTCACTGTGACTGATAGAAAAGTGATGGTTTTAGCAACATTTTAACCTGTCTGAATGCTAATAATCATTTTGCGTCGGGGGGCGAACCTGAACCCCCCACCAGGACTTTGTCCTGGACCTACCGGGGCTTGCGGCCCCTGGACCCTGCGGCCCCTGGACCCTGGCTACTAGGTTTTTCTGATTTCAAAAGTTGGCAGGTATGTAAAAAGTATTTTCTGCAAGTAAAAATAGATTAAAAAGTATGAAAACTATTTTCTGCCAGGAAAAAAAATGATTTGCATGTATAAAACCAATTTTCTGCTATAAAAAGAAAGATCTGCACACTTGCACTCAGAGCAGCTGTAATTAGCGCTCCACAGCGACACCTTGTGCTGCTGATACCTTTTAAGGCTGTCAGAGGTACATTGGTGCATGGTGCCATCCGCCAAAAAAAAAAAATGAAGAAAGTGTCCACCCTGCTTCTTTCACAGAAGAGAAGGGAAACAAGCTCGCTCGTAGTTCTGACGACCTTTAAATGGACTCAGCAGCACCACCTGTTGCTGTAGAGTGCGAACTACAGGTGCTCCGAGTGCAAGTGTGTGGGTTACTAAAAAACTGTTTTCATAATTGCCAATCGATGTTTTTTTTTATTTAAGAACATTTTTATGCTTGCGAATCCTCTTTTACTTGCAGAAAATTGTTTTTATACTAGCGAATTGTTTTTTTATTTGCAGGAAATTGTTTTTATACTATATTTTATTTAATTGCAGGGGGGAAAAAAACTTTTTTTTTTACTTGCGAATCGTTTGGCTTGAGTAGAAACATTTTTCTTTTGCTTTTGTGGAGTTTTGACTGTAATTTAACTCCATAGTTAAAGAAACAATAGAGCAGACTCATCACATGAAAGTTAGTGAGGAGGGACCATAAGTAAACAAACAGAAATGTATGTTTATACACTTTGGCCACGCAAAGTCTGTCAAATTCGGAGCAACTTTTTACACAGATAATTAAAGGAGTGAGACATTGATCAGTGTATGTTTTGGTCGTTGAATTTTATTTTTATAAATGGAAATTAAAAAAACAAAGACGATTGTTTGATTGAATTGAATTTTAAAATGCAAACTATGTTGGTGTCAAAGAGCAATGACTATAAAAACGGTTTGATCTTCATTTTGTATTTTATATTACGAGCATTAAAATCCCCCAGTAGACAGAAACAGAAAAACAGACCAAAACGAATATTTTTTTTTATTTGCAGACACCGGAGGTTTTTATTTTCAAAATAAAAGCGGGGATAATTAATACGGTACCCGTGTGCCTGTGACTAGCTGTAATGTACTTGGAGCCCGACTCAGAAATTATTTAAGACATTCTTCACACACATCAACAGAAACAGAAAAACAGACTAAACCCGATGTTTTGTTTATATTGTGTCACCAAAACCGGAAGTTGTACTTTAAACTGTACCGCGGGCTGGTCTGTAAGGAAAAAATACTGTGTGATTGAATTATTTTGCCTCCACTTTAGTGTGATATGTGCGTAGGTGTCAGTCCTCGTTGTGCCATGTTTAAGATACATTTTGTATAGGGCTCCAAATTAGAGATGCGCGGTTTGCGGACACAACCGCGGAGTCCGCGGATTATCCGCGGATCGGGCGGATGAAATTAAAAACAATTAAAGCTGCAAGCAACGTTGGACGGGCCCGCGTATTTGGCAGGTGCTAGTCCTAAGTGTCCCAATACTTTTGTCTACTTGTAGTCTGAAGTGTCCCAAGACTTTTGTCTAGTGTACCTACCTTGTCTGCATTGTGTGGGCACGTTGGTGCTTCCTGCTTTTAAGCAGCCATCTTAAAAAAACAGCATTGCAGCAGCATCAGCGCAGCGGGTCTTTGAAGGGTCATAAAATCAAAACCGGAGCAGTTAATTAAAAAGCGCTTCTGTTGTTGTAATCACAAGGGTTCAATCTGTCTCCTGTGTTAGTTTGAAGGCGAAACGACAAACGCGCTCAGAGGAGTTCGTTTTTGAAGGAAGGTGACCGGTTTTTACAAAAAAATTGTTTTGAAGGGGGAATAGCAAATTTCCTGTTGATTTTTGCTGAGGGTAGTCAATTTATGAAATGTAGGTCTAAGTGAGACCTACGGAGAGGTTTTTGTTTCATGTCTCTCCGACCTTCCCAGTGGGAGTTACAGGCAGTTTTGTAATTTTTTTCTTCCGAGGAGCAGTTTTTTATCAGTTTTATTCAACAATTGCTGTAGAGCGCAATTTTTGAATTTGGGGTTAGGTTTTTTTATTAGATCACAGTTTTAGCCAGTCCTGATGTGTGTGTTCAGTTCGGTGAGTTTTGAAGCATGTTAAAGGGGTCAAATTACAGCGCAAAGAGGCAAAAGTGACTGTTTTTAGTACTTTTTTGTCTTGAAGGGGGAATTGCCAACTTCCTGTTGATTTTTGCCCGAGGATATACAATTATGAAAACTAAGTCTAAGTCAAACCTACATACAGGTTTTTGTTTCATGTCTCTCCGATCTTCCTAGTGGGAGTTACAGGCAGTCTAGTTTTTTTTTTTCCTAGGGGGCGCTAGAGCGCAATTTTGAGTTTTGAGGTTTGGTTTTTTGATAAAAAGTTTTGCCGTATATTACTGATGTGTGTGTAAAATCTGGTGAGTTTTGAAGCATGTTAAGGGGGTCAAAATAGTGCGCAAAGCTGCGGAAGAATAATAATAAGAAACGGACGAAAAACAATAGGTCCTTATGTCCCATTGCAAAAGGACTCCCTGTGGGAGTCCTTTTGCAATGGGCCATGGCGGGCCCTAATAAGATTTTATCCGCTTGCGGGTCGGGTTGGGCGGATTAATTAGATATTTTTTTTATTTTTTTATTTTTTTTGCGGGTGGCAGTTAAACCAATTGGGAAATATATATACATAGTTAAATGTTGTTACCCACATACGAAAAACGAGCAGGCACCTGCTGCATATGCCACAACAGAAGAAGAAAAAAGAAAAGAGATGGACACTTTTACGGGGCGGAGAAAGGGACGCCTCGCCGGGGTCCGGGACCGAGGCCCCTTCCCCCGAGAGGGCCCCACCGGGAGCCGTAGCTGAGGCGATCCGTGAGAAGGGCCCGACGCACGTCCAGGGTCACTACCGCGCCCACCGTCCGCTTTCGCAGTGCGCTCACGAAAGGGGTGGGGCTCACACTGGTTGATATAGAGAGCAGGACGGTGGCCATGGAATTTCATTTAAGGTTTGTGATAAACCATCAAACTCATTCGTTAAAAGGACTCTATAGTAATATAAAGCAAATTTTTCTGGACATTATCATGCAAGAAAAGTTTATTTTTGGGATCGCGATCACCGCGTAATGATTTTTAAAGGTTGCATTACATTAACTGTCCCATGTGATCAGCCAGTGCGATTGGAAGTCCATGCTCAATTATTGCCTCCGTAAATAAAACTTCGGCATTTATCACATCCAAAGAATCTGTTTGGGTGACGAAAAACGTTGAAAGTTTTCCACTTGTATCGCTAGCAACGGCATTAGACTTGTGTTTTTTTTGTCCCAACGTGGTCTTTTACATCGCTAATTCCTCCGTGTCCGATCGAAAAATCTTGTCTGCACAAGGTGCAATTCGCGTAGTTTTCACCCTTTTTTTTTTTTTTTTTAATTAATATTAGATATATAACAACGGGCGGATGGCGGGCGGGTGCAGTTCTGATCAAACGTTACATCGGGTGGATGGCGGATGGTTGACGACTTTCTGACGCGGTTGCGGATGAAATAAATTGCCTATCCGCGCATCTCTAACATTTAAGACAGTCACACGGGCACAGAATGCCCGCTTTTACTTTGAAAATAAACATTTCCGGTGTCAACACACAAAAGAACATCCGTTTTGATTTGTTTTTTTCATTTCTGTTTACTGGGGGTTTACATTTTTTGTGATATGATTTATACAATCAAAGTAAATTATTTTTTTAGACAATGTACTTGCTCTTTGACACCAGACAAATAAAAACGCCTTGTTTTTTTTATTTTATTTTTTTATTTTTTATTTTTTATTTTTTTAAATTAAATCCAAATAACCCAATCGTTTTTGTTTTCCAAGTTCCATTCATGAAACAAAAAATAAATGACCAGAATATACACGACCCATTTCAAGATCTTTGGCTGAACTTCCGGTCGCCTCATTGGCCACGCCCATCTTTAAAAACGTCAACAGCGCCAAATTTGGGCTTCTCGGTTGTTTGAGTGAAATGTCCAGCGAAGAACCGCAATGGAGAAAAGTCCATACAATAACAGGAGTAATACCACGTTCGAGACACGGACACAGGGCCGTGGCCATTCGGGAGCTGATTGTAGTGTTCGGAGGTGGAAACGAAGGGATAGCGGAGGACCTGCATGTTTATAACACGGGTATGCTAACATTAGCATGGCTAATGTTTTTAGCACACATACATACATTTGAGAATAGCGAATACCACTTTATACAACTTCATCGACATTTTAGTCATTGATGTGAAAGAACAAAACCGAAATCCAACTTTTGATTTATCAGTCATTATTATTTCATCACACTAATGTGTCACCTCCAGCCCTAATTTCAACTGTCAAGTATTGGGATCCTCCCAGAAGATTTGATTCTAAAGCAAGGTGACTAGAATTGAAGATGAACAATTGATTCTATACAAAACAAAGAAGTACAAATAGTTGCCATAGCAGCACTGGAACGAGGACTGAGCTGTCTAAAGTCTTGGTGGAAAGTTTACTTGGCATCTGTTTGTTCTTAGTACCTCTTCTTCTGGAACCCACAATATGTGTGTATTTGCATCGGATACCTAGTACCTCTTCTTCTGGAACCCACAATATGTGTGTATTTGCATCGGATACCTAGTACCTCTTCTTCTGGAACCCACAATATGTGTGTATTTGCATCAGATACCTAGTACCTCTTCTTCTGGAACCCACAATATGTGTGTATTTGCATCGGATACCTAGTACCTCTTCTTCTGGAACCCACAATATGTGTGTATTTGCATGGGATACCTAGTACCTCTTCTTCTGGAACCCACAATATGTGTGTATTTGCATCGGATACCTAGTACTTCTTCTTCTGGAACCCACAATATGTGTGTATTTGCATGGGATACCTAGTACCTCTTCTTCTGGAACCCACAATATGTGTGTATTTGCATGGGATACCTAGTACCTCTTCTTCTGGAACCCACAATATGTGTGTATTTGCATCGGATACCTAGTACCTCTTCTTCTGGAACCCACAATATGTGTGTATTTGCATCGGATACCTAGTACCTCTTCTTCTGGAACCCACAATATGTGTGTATTTGCATGGGATACCTAGTACCTCTTCTTCTGGAACCCACAATATGTGTGTATTTGCATGGGATACCTAGTACCTCTTCTTCTGGAACCCACAATATGTGTGTATTTGCATGGGATACCTAGTACCTCTTCTTCTGGAACCCACAATATGTGTGTATTTGCATCGGATACCTAGTACTTCTTCTTCTGGAACCCACAATATGTGTGTATTTGCATGGGATACCTAGTACCTCTTCTTCTGGAACCCACAATATGTGTGTATTTGCATCGGATACCTAGTACCTCTTCTTCTGGAACCCACAATATGTGTGTATTTGCATCGGATACCTAGTACTTCTTCTTCTGGAACCCACAATATGTGTGTATTTGCATCGGATACCTAGTACGTCTTCTTCTGGAACCCACAATATGTGTGTATTTGCATGGGATACCTAGTACCTCTTCTTCTGGAACCCACAATATGTGTGTATTTGCATCGGATACCTAGTACGTCTTCTTCTGGAACCCACAATATGTGTGTATTTGCATGGGATACCTAGTACCTCTTCTTCTGGAACCCACAATATGTGTGTATTTGCATCGGATACCTAGTACTTCTTCTTCTGGAACCCACAATATGTGTGTATTTGCATGGGATACCTAGTACCTCTTCTTCTGGAACCCACAATATGTGTGTATTTGCATCGGATACCTAGTACGTCTTCTTCTGGAACCCACAATATGTGTGTATTTGCATCGGATACCTAGTACTTCTTCTTCTGGAACCCACAATATGTGTGTATTTGCATGGGATACCTAGTACCTCTTCTTCTGGAACCCACAATATGTGTGTATTTGCATCGGATACCTAGTACCTCTTCTTCTGGAACCCACAATATGTGTGTATTTGCATGGGATACCTAGTACCTCTTCTTCTGGAACCCACAATATGTGTGTATTTGCATCGGATACCTATTACCTCTTCTTCTGGAACCCACAATATGTGTGTATTTGCATTGGATACCTAGTACCTCTTCTTCTGGAACCCACAATATGTGTGTATTTGCATCGGATACCTAGTACCTCTTCTTCTGGAACCCACAATATGTGTGTATTTGCATGGGATACCTAGTACCTCTTCTTCTGGAACCCACAATATGTGTGTATTTGCATCGGATACCTAGTACGTCTTCTTCTGGAACCCACAATATGTGTGTATTTGCATGGGATACCTAGTACCTCTTCTTCTGGAACCCACAATATGTGTGTATTTGCATCGGATACCTAGTACTTCTTCTTCTGGAACCCACAATATGTGTGTATTTGCATCGGTTACCTAGTACCTCTTCTTCTGGAACCCACAATATGTGTGTATTTGCATGGGATACCTAGTACCTCTTCTTCTGGAACCCACAATATGTGTGTATTTGCATGGGATACCTAGTACCTCTTCTTCTGGAACCCACAATATGTGTGTATTTGCATCGGATACCTAGTACTTCTTCTGGAACCCACAATATGTGTGTATTTGCATGGGATACCAAGTACCTCTTCTTCTGGAACCCACAATATGTGTGTATTTGCATCGGATACCTAGTACTTCTTCTTCTGGAACCCACAATATGTGTGTATTTGCATGGGATACCTAGTACCTCTTCTTCTGGAACCCACAATATGTGTGTATTTGCATCGGATACCTAGTACCTCTTCTTCTGGAACCCACAATATGTGTGTATTTGCATGGGATACCTAGTACCTCTTCTTCTGGAACCCACAATATGTGTGTATTTGCATGGGATACCTAGTACCTCTTCTTCTGGAACCCACAATATGTGTGTATTTGCATGGGATACCTAGTACCTCTTCATCTGGAACCCACAATATGTGTGTATTTGCATGGGATACCTAGTACCTCTTCTTCTGGAACCCACAATATGTGTGTATTTGCATCGGATACCTAGTACCTCTTCTTCTGGAACCCACAATATGTGTGTATTTGCATGGGATACCTAGTACCTCTTCTTCTGGAACCCACAATATGTGTGTATTTGCATGGGATACCTAGTACCTCTTCTTCTGGAACCCACAATATGTGTGTATTTGCATCGGATACCTAGTACCTCTTCTTCTGGAACCCACAATATGTGTGTATTTGCATCGGATACCTAGTACCTCTTCTTCTGGAACCCACAATATGTGTGTATTTGCATGGGATACCTAGTACTTCTTCTTCTGGAACCCACAATATGTGTGTATTTGCATGGGATACCTAGTACCTCTTCTTCTGGAACCCACAATATGTGTGTATTTGCATGGGATACCTAGTACCTCTTCTTCTGGAACCCACAATATGTGTGTATTTGCATCGGATACCTAGTACCTCTTCTTCTGGAACCCACAATATGTGTGTATTTGCATCGGATCCTAGTACCTCTTCTTCTGGAACCCACAATATGTGTGTATTTGCATCGGATACCTAGTACGTCTTCTTCTGGAACCCACAATATGTGTGTATTTGCATGGGATACCTAGTACCTCTTCTTCTGGAACCCACAATATGTGTGTATTTGCATCGGATACCTAGTACTTCTTCTTCTGGAACCCACAATATGTGTGTATTTGCATCGGATACCTAGTACCTCTTCTTCTGGAACCCACAATATGTGTGTATTTGCATGGGATACCTAGTACCTTTTCTTCTGGAACCCACAATATGTGTGTATTTGCATCGGATACCTAGTACCTCTTCTTCTGGAACCCACAATATGTGTGTATTTGCATGGGATACCTAGTACCTCTTCTTCTGGAACCCACAATATGTGTGTATTTGCATCGGATACCTAGTACGTCTTCTTCTGGAACCCACAATATGTGTGTATTTGCATGGGATACCTAGTACCTCTTCTTCTGGAACCCACAATATGTGTGTATTTGCATCGGATACCTAGTACCTCTTCTTCTGGAACCCACAATATGTGTGTATTTGCATCGGATACCTAGTACCTCTTCTTCTGGAACCCACAATATGTGTGTATTTGCATCGGATACCTAGTACTTCTTCTTCTGGAACCCACAATATGTGTGTATTTGCATGGGATACCTAGTACCTCTTCTTCTGGAACCCACAATATGTGTGTATTTGCATCGGATACCTAGTACCTCTTCTTCTGGAACCCACAATATGTGTGTATTTGCATGGGATACCTAGTACCTCTTCTTCTGGAACCCACAATATGTGTGTATTTGCATGGGATACCTAGTACCTCTTCTTCTGGAACCCACAATATGTGTGTATTTGCATGGGATACCTAGTACATCTTCTTCTGGAACCCACAATATGTGTGTATTTGCATCGGATACCTAGTACGTCTTCTTCTGGAACCCACAATATGTGTGTATTTGCATGGGATACCTAGTACTTCTTCTGGAACCCACAATATGTGTGTATTTGCATGGGATACCTAGTACCTCTTCTTCTGGAACCCACAATATGTGTGTATTTGCATCGGATACCTAGTACTTCTTCTTCTGGAACCCACAATATGTGTGTATTTGCATGGGATACCTAGTACCTCTTCTTCTGGAACCCACAATATGTGTGTATTTGCATGGGATACCTAGTACCTCTTCTTCTGGAACCCACAATATGTGTGTATTTGCATGGGATACCTAGTACCTCTTCTTCTGGAACCCACAATATGTGTGTATTTGCATGGGATACCTAGTACCTCTTCTTCTGGAACCCACAATATGTGTGTATTTGCATCGGATACCTAGTACCTCTTCTTCTGGAACCCACAATATGTGTGTATTTGCATGGGATACCTAGTACCTCTTCTTCTGGAACCCACAATATGTGTGTATTTGCATCGGATACCTAGTACTTCTTCTTCTGGAACCCACAATATGTGTGTATTTGCATCGGATACCTAGTACGTCTTCTTCTGGAACCCACAATATGTGTGTATTTGCATCGGATACCTAGTACGTCTTCTTCTGGAACCCACAATATGTGTGTATTTGCATCGGATACCTAGTACGTCTTCTTCTGGAACCCACAATATGTGTGTATTTCCATCGGATACCTAGTACTTCTTCTTCTGGAACCCACAATATGTGTGTATTTGCATGGGATACCTAGTACCTCTTCTTCTGGAACCCACAATATGTGTGTATTTGCATGGGATACCTAGTACCTCTTCTTCTGGAACCCACAATATGTGTGTATTTGCATCGGATACCTAGTACCTCTTCTTCTGGAACCCACAATATGTGTGTATTTGCATCGGATACCTAGTACCTCTTCTTCTGGAACCCACAATATGTGTGTATTTGCATCGGATACCTAGTACCTCTTCTTCTGGAACCCACAATATGTGTGTATTTGCATCGGATACCTAGTACTTCTTCTTCTGGAACCCACAATATGTGTGTATTTGCATCGGATACCTAGTACCTCTTCTTCTGGAACCCACAATATGTGTGTATTTGCATCGGATACCTAGTACTTCTTCTTCTGGAACCCACAATATGTGTGTATTTGCATGGGATACCTAGTACCTCTTCTTCTGGAACCCACAATATGTGTGTATTTGCATCGGATACCTAGTACTTCTTCTTCTGGAACCCACAATATGTGTGTATTTGCATGGGATACCTAGTACCTCTTCTTCTGGAACCCACAATATGTGTGTATTTGCATCGGATACCTAGTACCTCTTCTTCTGGAACCCACAATATGTGTGTATTTGCATTGGATACCTAGTACCTCTTCTTCTGGAACCCACAATATGTGTGTATTTGCATGGGATACCTAGTACCTCTTCTTCTGGAACCCACAATATGTGTGTATTTGCATCGGATACCTAGTACGTCTTCTTCTGGAACCCACAATATGTGTGTATTTGCATGGGATACCTAGTACCTCTTCTTCTGGAACCCACAATATGTGTGTATTTGCATCGGATACCTAGTACTTCTTCTTCTGGAACCCACAATATGTGTGTATTTGCATCGGTTACCTAGTACCTCTTCTTCTGGAACCCACAATATGTGTGTATTTGCATGGGATACCTAGTACCTCTTCTTCTGGAACCCACAATATGTGTGTATTTGCAACGGATGCCTAGTACCTCTTCTTCTGGAACCCACAATATGTGTGTATTTGCATCGGATACCTAGTACCTCTTCTTCTGGAACCCACAATATGTGTGTATTTGCATGGGATACCTAGTACCTCTTCTTCTGGAACCCACAATATGTGTGTATTTGCATGGGATACCTAGTACCTCTTCTTCTGGAACCCACAATATGTGTGTATTTGCATCGGATACCTAGTACGTCTTCTTCTGGAACCCACAATATGTGTGTATTTGCATCGGATACCTAGTACTTCTTCTTCTGGAACTCACAATATGTGTGTATTTGCATCGGATACCTAGTACGTCTTCTTCTGGAACCCACAATATGTGTGTATTTGCATGGGATACCTAGTACCTCTTCTTCTGGAACCCACAATATGTGTGTATTTGCATCGGATACCTAGTACCTCTTCTTCTGGAACCCACAATATGTGTGTATTTGCATCGGATACCTAGTACTTCTTCTTCTGGAACCCACAATATGTGTGTATTTGCATGGGATACCTAGTACCTCTTCTTCTGGAACCCACAATATGTGTGTATTTGCATGGGATACAAAATAGAGGGTGCATTCATTGTTGTGTTCTTGAATATGATGTATTGCACATGAAATCTCACTTTAAGGCTAGAAACACAATGAATGTTATGTTCAGATATCTTGGCATTCGATTGTTTTTTGCATCATTATCAAAAATATCAAAGCACCCACCATCTTCATTTGTTTCTGTGTATTGTAACCTGTAATGGAACTAGCTTGGACACCCCTGATTTAAACAATCAGCACATACTAGCTATATGTGTGGAGGATAACCACTAACAACAGTTTAAAATAACTGAGCTTACTTACAACATGTTTTGTACTCTACTACAGTCTCCAAGCAGTGGTTTCTGCCTGCTGTGAGGGGAGACATCCCACCAGGCTGTGCTGCCCATGGTTTAGTTTGTGAGGGCACTCGCATTCTGGTCTTTGGTGGCATGATAGAGTATGGCAAATACTCCAACAACCTCTATGAACTTCAGGTAATGTTTTCCTATGATTTCTAACAATATCAGGTAACATACGTATTTGGGGGGGGGGAAAAACCTAATTACGAATTTTCTCTCCAAAATTGCAGATGTGATTCTATTTGCCATTTTTATATTTTATACATATAAAACTGTGAAAATGAGGAGGGAAGGTAGACATGTTACTTTTAGACTGTCAATCAACATAGTCTGGTCTAAAGGTGCCACACATTAGAAAAATATACAACAATTTACTTTCAATCAATCAATCAATCAATCTTTATTTATATAGCCCTAAATCACAAGTGTCTCAAAGGGCTGCACAAGCCACAACGACATCCTCGGTACAAAGCCCACATAAGGGCAAGGAAAAACTCACCCCAGTGGGACGTCGATGTGAATGACTATGAGAAACCTTGGAGAGGACCGCATATGTGGGTAACCCCTCCCCCCCTCTAGGGGAGACCGAAAGCAATGGATGTCGAGTGGGTCTGACATAATATTGTGAGAGTCCAGTCCATAGTGGATCCAACATAATAGTAAGAGTCCAGTCCATAGTGGGGTCAGCAGGACACCATCCCGAGCGGAGACGGGTCAGCAGCGCAGAGATGTTCCCAGCCGATGCACAGGCGAGCGGTCCACCCCGGGTCCCGACTCTGGACAGCCAGCACTTCATCCATGGCCACCGGCCCTGTGCCCCCCCCCCCTCAAGGAAAAGGGGAGCAGAGGAGAAAAGAAAAGAAACGGCAGATCAACTGGTCTAACAGGGGGGCTATTTAAAGGCTAGAGTATACAAATGAGTTTTAAGATGGGACTTAAATGCTTCTACTGAGGTAGCATCTCTAATTGTTACCGGGAGGGCATTCCATAGTACTGGAGCCCGAATAGAAAACGCTCTATAGCCCGCAGACTTTTTTTGGGCTCTGGGAATCACTAATAAGCCGGAGTTCTTTGAACGCAGATTTTTTGCCGGGACATATGGTACAATGCAATCGACAAGATAGGACGGAGCTAGACCGTGTAGTGTTTTATACGTAAGTAGTAAAACCTTAAAGTCACATCTTAAGTGCACAGGAAGCCAGTGCAGGTGAGCCAGTATAGGCGTAATATGATCAAACTTTCTTGTTCTTGTCAAAAGTCTAGCAGCCGCATTTTGTACCAACTGTAATTTTTTAATGCTAGACATAGGGAGACCCGAAAATAATACGTTACAGTAGTCGAGACGAGACGTAACGAACGCATGAATAATGATCTCAGCGTCGCTAGTGGATAAAATAGAACGGATTTTAGCGATATTACGGAGATGAAAGAAGGCCGTTTTAGTAACACTCTTAATGTGTGATTCAAAGGAGAGAGTTGGGTGGAAGATAATACCCAGATTCTTTACTGATTCGCCTTGTGTAATTGTTTGGTTGTCAAATGTTAAGGTGGTATTATTAAATAAATGTCGGTGTTTAGCAGGACCGATAATCAGCATTTCCGTTTTCTTGGCGTTGAGTTGCAAGAAGTTAGCGGAAGTTAATATTATATAGTATAATATTTGTCTTTATGAAGACAGACTCAGAGCTTTAGTCTACATCACGCTCCTAAACTGAAGAAATAACCAACCAAAAGCGATTATAATATTAATAATGCAAGTAACTATTTAAAAGGATATACACCCATTTCTTATGACTGTAGAATCGTTTACCATTGTACTGTCATTGGAAGGTAAATAACTTCCTCAACAAATCAAATATAAATGGACTCTCATTTCTGTAAGCCAAAATTGAACTTAAATACATTTAAATAAAGAGCTTTTTTTTTTCCTAGTTGGAAAAAATAGGTGGAATGTTGTTGTTGTCACAGTTTGCTTGTGTTGATGGGCTCATATTGCCCATCCCATTTGAAGCTGAAATATTCCAACAACGGGACATTTTGACGTATCATTTTCATCCTCCTAATTTTTGTAACTTTGCGGAACTTCCCACTAGTGAGTCGCAAGTCTTCCTGTGTGTGTGTAAAGTTGGCGGTCTTGTGCTCCGCCCACCGAGACAAAGATTGTGCATGGCAGAAAAGAAGGCTCACTGCATTCAGTTGATTCTACTGGTAACTAAACACGCCGGGGTGCTTAAAACGATGCACAGAGTGAGACGAATAAATACGAGGCTCAACAATTCTGATTGGCGAACTTGTCTCAGTCAAATTCCGGTGACGCCGGAGAAAAAAACCCTCAGCCTCATGTTACTGTTATCGCACTAACTAAAACTTCAATGTTGATTTAACATGCAGCCCTAACACTTATTTTAACATTTGCAATTTGATAGGCTAACAGGTGGCTTTGGAAGAAGCTGAAGCCCAGAGCGCCCAAAAATGGCTTGCCTCCATGCCCTCGTATCGGACACAGCTTCACACTTTGTGGTGGCAGGTGCTATGTGTTTGGGGGGCTCTCCAATGTTAGCGAAGACCCCAATGGAAATGTCCCACGGTACTGTGCACACTTCATGAAGTTGTGTTGTGTTGAGTAACGTGATGAGGTCTACTTGGCTGTGCAAGGTACATGGATGACCTGTATGAGCTGGAGCTGCATTCGGCATCAGGCGCAAGAGGCTGGAGCATCCCAGAGACAAAATGGTGCGGTCCTTCAGCGCGGGAGTCCCACACTGCTGTCGCGTACGCTGGTCTTGGCTCGCCCAAGCTTTTCATCTTTGGAGGAATGCAAGGGCGCCGCTTGGATGACCTCTGGCAGCTTGATCTCAGTAGGTTTATTCTGTAGGAGCGAGGGCTGGGCGATTAC
Source organism: Nerophis lumbriciformis (assembly GCF_033978685.3). NCBI lineage: Eukaryota > Metazoa > Chordata > Actinopteri > Syngnathiformes > Syngnathidae > Nerophis > Nerophis lumbriciformis. The sequence goes on along the minus strand of NC_084552.2, from coordinate 6,744,772 downwards.
ATGATCTTGATCAGTTCCAGCTGTTAGCGTAATTACCTCCATCAAACATGCGGAAATGTCTGATATTGCAGTAGGGAAGCAATGGTGCTCCGTATAATCCTGCCTTTTATGACCGTTGGGCATGTGTGCGACCGTCCCTGTCAAAAGTCAGGCCTGTCTCCACATAATTCGTGTTCAGTCAGTGTTGTGCCGCTTCCCCCTTACACACGTGTCTCCACGTAATTAATGTTCAGTCAGTGTTGTGCCGCGTCCCCCTTACACACTTGCAAATGCAGCCCAGAAGAACAACATAAAGACATGTGGCTAACACTAACACAGAAGTTGAAACACAACATTTAAAGGGGAACTGCACTTTTATGTAATTGTTCACAGTCATTTTTGAAAGACATGAAAACGGATGGATTTTATTTTTAATGCATTCTAAATATTAGATATATTCGATCAAAAGTCAGTTTACAATGGAGCCTCTGGGGGCCCTTCAATTCTGTCTATGGAACCCCTAAAAAACATCCAAACACCTCCATTTTAATCACATGATGTAAGTATATATGTAATGTAGTAACATTCATAATAACATGTAATATATACATTATGTAAGTATATATGTCATGTAGTAACATTCATAATAACATGTCATATATACATGATGTAAGTATATATGTCATGTAGTAACATTCATAATAACATGTAATATATACATGATGTAAGTATATATGTCATGTAGTAACATTCATAATAACATGTAATATATACATGATGTAAGTATATATGTCATGTAGTAACATTCATAATAACATGTAATATATACATGATGTAAGTATATATGTCATGTAGTAACATTCATAATAACATGTAATATACACATGATGTAAGTATATATGTCATGTAGTAACATTTATTATAACATGTAATATATACATGATGTAAGTATATATATGTCATGTAGTAACATTCATAATAACATGTAATATATACATGATGTAAGTATATATATGTCATGTAGTAACATTCATAATAACATGTCATATATACATGATGTAAGTATATATGTCATGTAGTAACATTCATAATAACATGTAATATATACATGACAGTAAGTATATATGTCATGTAGTAACATTCATAATAACATGTCATATATACATGATGTAAGTATATATGTCATGTAGCAACATTCATAATAACATGTAATATATACATGATGTAAGTATATATGTCATGTAGTAACATTCATAATAACATGTAATATATACATGACAGTAAGTATATATGTCATGTAGTAACATTCATAATAACATGTAATATATACATGATGTAAGTATATATGTCATGTAGTAACATTCATAATAACATGTAATATATACATGATGTAAGTATATATGTCATGTAGTAACATTCATAATAACATGTAATATATACATGATGTAAGTATATATGTCATGTAGTAACATTCATAATAACATGTCATATATACATGATGTAAGTATATATGTCATGTAGCAACATTCATAATAACATGTAATATATACATGATGTAAGTATATATGTCATGTAGTAACATTCATAATAACATGTAATATATACATGACAGTAAGTATATATGTCATGTAGTAACATTCATAATAACATGTAATATATACATGATGTAAGTATATATGTCATGTAGTAACATTCATAATAACATGTAATATATACATGATGTAAGTATATATGTCATGTAGTAACATTCATAATAACATGTCATATATACATGATGTAAGTATATATGTCATGTGGTAACATTCATAATAACATGTAATATATACATGATGTAAGTATATATGTCATGTAGTAACATTCATAATAACATGTAATATATACATGATGTAAGTATATATGTCATGTAGTAACATTCATAATAACATGTAATATATACATGATGTAAGTATATATATGTCATGTAGTAACATTCATAATAACATGTAATATATACATGATGTAAGTATATATGTCATGTAGTAACATTCATAATAACATGTAATATATACATGATGTAAGTATATATGTCATGTAGTAACATTCATAATAACATGTCATATATTCATGATGTAAGTATATATGTCATGTAGTAACATTCATAATAACATGTAATATATACATGATGTAAGTATATATGTCATGTAGTAACATTCATAATAACATGTAATATATACATGATGTAAGTATATATATGTCATGTAGTAACATTCATAATAACATGTCATATATACATGATGTAAGTATATATGTCATGTAGTAACATTCATAATAACATGTAATATATACATGATGTAAGTATATATATGTCATGTAGTAACATTCATAATAACATGTCATATATACATGATGTAAGTATATATGTCATGTAGTAACATTCATAATAACATGTAATATATACATGATGTAAGTATATATGTCATGTAGTAACATTCATAATAACATGTAATATATACATGATGTAAGTATATATGTCATGTAGTAACATTCATAATAACATGTAATATATACATGATGTAAGTATATATGTCATGTAGTAACATTCATAATAACATGTAATATATACATGATGTAAGTATATATGTCATGTAGTAACATTCATAATAACATGTAATATATACATGACAGTAAGTATATATGTCATGTAGTAACATTCATAATAACATGTAATATATACATGATGTAAGTATATATGTCATGTAGTAACATTCATAATAACATGTAATATATACATGATGTAAGTATATATATGTCATGTAGTAACATTCATAATAACATGTCATATATTCATGATGTAAGTATATATGTCATGTAGTAACATTCATAATAACATGTAATATATACATGATGTAAGTATATATGTCATGTAGTAACATTCATAATATGTAATATATACATGACAGTAAGTATATATGTCATGTAGTAACATTCATAATAACATGTAATATATACATGATGTAAGTATATATGTCATGTAGTAACATTCATTATAACATGTAATATATACATGATGTAAGTATATATGTCATGTAGTAACATTCATTATAACATGTAATATATACATGATGTAAGTATATATATGTCATGTAGTAACATTCATAATAACATGTCATATATACATGATGTAAGTATATATGTCATGTAGTAACATTCATAATAACATGTAATATATACATGATGTAAGTATATATATGTCATGTAGTAACATTCATAATAACATGTCATATATACATGATGTAAGTATATATGTCATGTAGTAACATTCATAATAACATGTAATATATACATGATGTAAGTATATATGTCATGTAGTAACATTCATAATAACATGTAATATATACATGACAGTAAGTATATATGTCATGTAGTAACATTCATAATAACATGTAATATATACATGATGTAAGTATATATGTCATGTAGTAACATTCATAATAACATGTAATATATACATGATGTAAGTCAATCAATCAATCAATGTTTATTTATATAGTCCTAAATCACAAGTGTCTCAAAGGGCTGCACAAGCCACAACGACATCCGCGGTACAGAGCCCACATAAGGGCAAGGAAAAACTCACAACCCCAATGGGACGTCCTAAGTATAGTAGTAATGTAGTAACATTCATAATAATAAATATGTTTGCTTTTTTTTTCTTCATCCCTGATTATTGCTCACTGCAGACTTTATGAGAGCCAACAAACATAATAAAACATATTTTACTGTATATGAGAGCCAACAAACATAATACAACATCACTTACTGTACAATGTCTGCTGTCATTAGACTGCTAGGATGTTGATATATTCCCATTTAGATGAAAAATGTCTCATAATCCTCGCCAAGAAACGGGGTGCTGGGAAGAGGAGACAAGTGCTTTTTGTGTCGTCTTCGCCATTTTCTGGTTCTATATGGCTGTCTACGTGTCCCAACTTGTAGGATTACATTCATTTCTGAGACGTTAGAAAAGTGTTGTCAGTACTTTGGTTTTTCGTAGAAAAAAATGACTGCACAAAGTGCTTTACGAGACGAATAAGAACGCAACAGACAAAAGAAATTCGGGCTAAACAGCAGCGTATTGTAGTGGAATCATTGCCACCTGGTATGGATGATGATCAGAGTTGTGACACGCGACTGTTGCTGTGGTTTTATGGATGGATGTCAGCGTCAGAAGAACAGTAAGTTCAATGCAGGGAATATCCTTTTACTAATGAAAGCAACTATCAGAACATGATCATCACACAACAAACACATACACACTACTATGAGGGAACAAATCAATGATTGGTAGTGAAAACCTTCAGCTCGTAATCCAAACAATACCCCGTTTGTGGAGCACAATAAATGATAGCCACGGAAGCACATGAACCAGAAGTGACACAACCCTGTAAAAACATTCAGTAGAGCTGCTGGAAGTGGTTTCTTTAAAAAGTAGTGAAAAATCGAGGGAAAAAAAGCATAAATGGATTTTATTTTTAGGGTTAGGGCTATAATATGTGCCAAAATACTTACTTTTCAAATCATTTTGGAGTTTGTGGACAAAAACGTTTTGTTCCTGAAATAATCATCAAACTTGTTTTATGTGTTGCTACACATTATTTCACAGTACCTCAAATTCAAACTGCACTTTCAAATATTTTCATTAAATGTAAGATACAGAATTTGAGATTTGAAAAACTCCAAAATCTGGTGACCACTTGCTGTTTGCCAAAACACTGGTGAGAAGCACCCATGTGTACAAGTAATCAAAGAAGATTTGTTTAGTGAATGTTCACTTAAATACAAGTCTTATAGTATTCACTACACCACTTGTTTACTGCAGGATGAAGTTTGCAAAATAACAAAAGAACTTTGAGAGGAAAAAGTTGTCTTCACCTCCCAAAACGTACCAAAAAGTATCAACACCGTGGCCCTAAAGCCGAGGTACGGAACATAGCGTGGGTTACCTGTACCGTGAACACAACTATACAGTATATATGAAGTAAATATTAGCGTGCTGTTACAAGATACTGCAGTAGACTGTATCATCCTGCACAGGACAATCCCACTTTATTCAAAAAATGTGATTATAATTGAGATGGAATAATATTTAAAAAAAAATAATGGTGATTTTTATTGGCCAGCCCTAGTTGAAGCCATCACATGCACTAACTCATGACACACCATCCTTCTTCAGACACCATGATGTGGTCAAGGCCTCACACCAGGGGTTCCACGCCACTACCCAGAAGTCTTCACTCTGCCAGCATCATCGGAAACAAGTAAGGCTATAACCGCCATAACTCCCATGTAGTGACCTCTGACGGGGGTTTGTCTGCAGAATGTTTCTTTTTGGTGGCTGGGTTCCTGTTCCAGAGTCAGAGAAGCAAAAGGCTGCAGGAATGAAATGGATTTGCACCAACTCCTTAAGTCTTCTTGACTTGGGTAAGTAGTTGAGATATCCACCATCATAACAAGGAATTTAAAGCAAGACTTGACAGACACCATGAGCTGGCAGAACCTGGGCCCACAATACGACGACGTTGGCTCCCAGCTGCAGAACCATAAGGCACAGAGCGAGGACCAGAATGCGAGGAGACCCAAAGCCAGGGCCGGCCACTGCGCCGCTGTGGTGGGATCCAGGCTTTACGTTTGGAGCGGCCGGGATAGTTACCATAAGAGCTTGGGCTACCAAGTCTGCTGCAAGGACCTGTGGTACCTGGAAACAGGTGAGAAGAATATGATCATGTGAACCTCCATTCACAAACTTCATTGGTTCATGCAGTGGTACGACCTCTACTTAAAAAACCAAGCCTCGACCCCTCTCTCCTCTCTAACCTCAGACCTATCTCTAATCTTCCATACATTTCCAAAATATTAGAGAAGGTTGTCTACAGTCAGTTGTTGCCCTTCTTAGAGGATAATGCTATCACTGAGCAGTTCCAGTCCGGTTTTAAAGCCCTCCACAGCACAGTCAGCGCTTTTAAAAGTTTCTAACGATATCCTCCTGTCAACAGATTCTGGTAAATATGTTGTCCTGGTGCTCTTAGATCTGTCTGCTGCGTTCCACACCGTCGACCACGCCACCTTAATCACTCGTCTTGAGAACTGTGTGGGCATTAAGGGCGCCGCCCTCAACTGGTTCCGGTCGTACCTAACCGACAGGAGTTTTTGTGTAAAAGTAGACAGTTTTAGGTCTTCCACAGCTCCTCTACCACATGGGGTCCCCCAGGGCTCAATCCTTGCCCCAAGTTTATTTGCGCTTTACCTTCTCCCCCTTGGTTCTGTTTTCAGGAAGTACGGTATTGCATTTCATTTTTATGCCGATGATTGCCAGATTTATTTTCCCATGGCACAAAATGCCACGGTCCAACATCTTATTGACTGCCTGCACGACATCAAAGTCTGGCTTTCAGCTAACTTCCTGAGCCTAAATGAAGACAAAACAGAAGTTATGTTGTTCGGTCCAAGTCGCTCTCCCTCCCCCAACGTGGACCTCGGCACTCTGTCCACGTATGTCAGTGACTGTGTTACAAACCTGGGGGTAAAGTTCCACTCAGATTTGAAGTTTGAAAAGCAAATCAGCAGCATCGTACAAAAAAGCTTTTTATCAACTACACCAAATAGCGAAAGTGAAACCGTTTCTGTCAGGACATGATCTTGAGAAATTAATCTACGCCTTTATCTCGACTCGTCTTGACTACTGCAATGCCCTGTACGTAGGCATTAGCCAGGCCTCTGCTGCTCGTCCGCTAACACAGACGTGAGCACATCACCCCTATACTAGCGTCCCTTCACTGGCTCCCTGTGCGTTACCCAATACATTTTAAACTCCTACTATTTGTTTTTAAATGTCTAAACAACCTCGCTCCAACATATCTCTCCGACCTCCTTCAGCCTTACTGCCACCTTCCCCGATCCCTAAGATCAGCCGATCAGCTGCTACTGACGGTCCCTGACACATGGCTGAAGCTTAGAGGTGACAGAGCTTTCGCCGCTGCTGCTCCCAAGCTCTGAAAGGACTTACCTTTGAGTGTTAGACAGGCTTCCTCTCTTCCTGTTTTTAAATCTCTCTTAAAAACATACTTTTATTCCATGGCTTTTAACACTGAGTGATATCCATCCTGCTATGGCGTCCCACAATGCACCTGCTGTGAACCTGTTTTTATGTTTTATTTATTTATTTATCTATTTTTTTTTTTTATCGTGCTCTGTTTGTGTTGTGGTGTGCTTGCTTGTTTCTCTTGTGTTATCTTTGAACCTGCCCATTGTACAGCACTTTGGCTACCCCTGTGGTACATTTTAAATGTGCTTTATGAATAAAGTTGATTTGATTTGAACAGGGGTCGTAAATGGAACAGTTCATATTGTGAAGCAAATTTCTTCGTAACAAACTCAATATGAAAACTGTTTTCCAGTCGGGACAAAAGTCCATATTTCAGTGAAGCTTTACTGTACTGTACATCAAATCATCTATATCTTTATGAACAACAACACGTTGAACTGTCTCCTGTATGTGCTGCTCTGCCAACACACCCCCACACACAGAAGTCCCTTTGATGCCCTCACAAACAATCAGAAATCACAAAGAGGTGATGAATCAACTTTCTATTTATTAACAAGACAAAACGAATGTCCAAACTTTTTGTATTCTGAAAAAACAAAACAAAACATGCAACAGTCCCCCGCAGGCTCCCAATTTCAGATGAAGTAATTTGAGTTATAAATAGATCATTAATTCATAACAACATTTACATTTGGATTCATTATAATTTCTTGAGCAATGACTGTTTAAAAAAAAATATCACAAAAAATCTCAGGGGTCCAAAATGTTGAAAATAAGTCATACATTTTTTTTTTTTTTTTACTTTCAACGCTTAAATCTCGATATAATTTCAGATGAAAAATGTTGTTTTAGTTTTATGCCCTTTTTGTCACAGAAAACTTCGTTTTTTATGGCAAACAAAATATGCAATATTTACCCCAAAAATATGTGAGTAAAATATTTGATGTGAAGTAAGTGGAGCCTTTAATAGATCAATAATTCATAACAACATTGATTTTGATTCGTTATTATTTTTTGAGCAATGACAGTTAATAATAATAAAATATAAAAACAACCTACATGGACAGTTTGTGTTATTAGTCAACATTACAACTTTTTTCTGGTTACATTTCAAATGTTTGCTCTTTTTTTCCCACTTTGTAATGTACATTTGTTTGTTATTTTTAGAATAGTTTGAACACCTGTGATCTAAAAACAACAACAACAAGCTCAACTGCTGTCATGATCCGTGGTCTGGATCATGTTTTGTTTAGTTATGTTCTGTTAGTTTTTGGACTTCTTTAGTTCCCGTTTAGGCCTCCTTGTTTGCTTTTGTCACCATGGCGACTTATTGTGTTCACCTGTCTCTGATTAGTGCTCGCCCGCTCACCTGCTTCCCAAGCACTAATCAGAGGCATTATTTAAGTTGCCTTTGCCAGTCAGTCAGCCTGGCTTCATTGTTTACGTCACGTTCTGACCAAGTAAGTGTTCATGTTCTATGCCATAGCTTGTGCTAACTAGTAGTTTCATGTGTTTTAGGCACGCTTGCCTTTTTTTTGTTGTGTTGTTTGTGTTTTTGGTAGTTGAGTGATTTATGTTAATAAATCCAATCCTACCTTTACGCCTTCGTCCGGAGCCGTCTTTTTGCATCTTGAAAGAACAACCGCGCAGCAAGCTGCGACCCCCACCCCCCCATCGTGACAACTGCTGTGCCAACACATACATACGTCTCTGGTGCCCTCACAAACAATCAGATTTGACAAAAATCCCTAACTTTAACAACCATATTGCGACAATAATAACCAGTTAAAAAGTAGCAGCTCACAAGGGGAGAGAAAAGAGTTAAGTTAAAGTTAAGTACCAATGATTGTCACACACACACTAGGTGTGGTGAAATTTGACCCATCACCCTTGGGAGTAGTGAGCAGCAGCGGTGGCCGCGCCCGGGAATCATTTTTGGTGATTTAACCCTCAATTCCAAGCCTTGATGCTGAGTGCCAAGCAGGGGTAATGGCTCCCATTTTTATAGTCTTTGGTATGACTCAGCCGGGGTTTGAACTCACAATCTAGCAGTCTCAGGGCGGACACTCTAACCACTAGGCCACTGAGTAGAAGAAAGAGGGCGGGTAGGAGGGGCCGTGCGTGCGTGCGTGCTCTTGGAAGTTGTGCCGCTGAACAAGAGGCAGTCTTCTCCTCCGCTGTAAAATAAGTCGGCTTTGGCATATTTGTCCAGAAAAAGTCAGTTCTCATTACAAAATAAAAAGTTGATTTGGTACTAAGCTGGCTTCCTCATTCTCTTCAATACAAGCAAGCACAAAATGGCTGTCAGTGGGACACAAGATGAAGCAGTGAAGCGTTCATACACACAGACATACTTGGTCAAGTTTGCAAATAGAGAGAGTGGTAAATGGAGGTTCCACTGTAATGGTACAATGAGGGGATTAAACGTGCAATATCTTTCATTTTGTTTTAGATAGACCATCGTCCTCGGATGCGGTGATGCTCATCAAGTCCACTGTCAGCATGCTCCATGTGGCGTGGCGCCCCGTGTCTGCAGCAGACTGCTACCTCCTCCAGATTCAGCCTGTCAACCCGCCAGCCAAACAGCTGGATTGGTCGGCAGCAGATGGAGAGAGAAAAAGTCAAGGTAAGTGGGGACAAATATACAAACCCCGTTTCCATATGAGTTGGGAAATTGTGTTAGATGTAAATATAAAATACTATAGTGCATAGCTGATTTTAAAAAAAACAATATTATATATATATTAGAAAATAATCTCTTGAAATTGACTAGTCACGTGATTATAATAATAAAGACATTTAAATTGTTATGTCAGGTTTGAGACTAATGTGCTGCTGGTATGACCACAGTGTGCACGTCTGAATGCTCAGGGTGTTTGTGCGTTTGCTCACACACATGAAAAATTAAAGGGAGCATTGGTCTGGACTACGGGCAGGCCAGTCTAGTACCCGCACTCTTTTACTATGAAGCCACGTTGATGTAACACGTGGCTTGGCATTGTCTTGCTGAAATAAGCAGGGGCGTCCATGGTAACGTTGCTTGGATGGCAACATATGTTGCTCCAAAAGCTGTATGTACCTTTCAGCATTAATGGCGCCTTCACAGATGTGTAAGTTACCCATGTCTTGGCCACTAATCAGAATCAGAATCGTTTTATTGCCATTGTTTGAGAACGGGTTCACAAACTAGGAATTTTTCTTGGTGCAATGGTGCAAGATAAAACACATATAACACAGATTTGGTAATAACAAGAGCTGTAACTGAGCTATCAGATCTTGTTATAGACTTAGAAGGAATTCTAGGGAGCTACTGTTAGGAGTTATTGTTCATGTGCCTGATGGCCGAGGGGAAAAAACTGTTCAGGTGGCGGGAAGTGTGGGTCTGGATGGACCGTAGTCTCCTGCCTGAGGGGAGAGGGGAGAATAGTGTGTGTCCAGGGTGAGAAGAGTCAGCTGTGATCCGACCCACACGCCTCCTGGTCCTGGAGGAGAACAAGTCCTGGAGGGATGGGAGCTCGCAGCCAATCACCTTCTCAGCAGCACGTACCATGCGCTGCAGGCGATGCTTATCCTGGACTGTGGCGCCGGGGAACCACACACATGCTGGCTTTTCAACTTTGCGCCTATAACAATCCGGATGGTTCTTTTCCTCTTTGGTCCGGAGGACACGACGTCCACAGTTTCCAAAAACAATTTGAAATGTGGACTCGTCAGACCACAGAACACTTTTCCACTTTGTATCAGTCCATCTTAGATGAGCTCAGGCCCAGCGAAGCCGACGGCGTTTCTGGGTGTTGTTGATAAACGGTTTTTGCCTTGCATAGGAGAGTTTTAACTTGCACTTACAGATGTAGCAACCAACTGTAGTTACTGACAGTGGGTTTCTGAAGTGTTCCTGAGCCCATGTGGTGATATCCTTTACACACTGATGTCGCTTGTTGATGCAGTACAGCCTGAGGGATGGAAGGTCACAGGCTTAGCTGCTTACGTGCAGTGATTTCTCCAGATTCTCTGAACCCTTTGATGATATTACGGACCGTAGATGGTGAAATCCCTAAATTCCTTGCAATAGCTGAAAGGTTTTTCTTAAACTGTTCAACAATTTGCTTACGCATTTGTTGACAAAGTGGTGACCCTCGCCTCATCCTTGTTTGTGAATGACTGAGCATTTCATGGAATCTACTTTTATACCCAATCATGGCACCCACCTGTTCCCAATTTGCCTGTTCACCTGTGGGATGTTCCAAATAAGTGTTTGATGAGCATTCCTCAACTTTATCAGCATTTATTGCCACCTTTCCCAACTTCTTTGTCACGTGTTGCTGGCATCAAATTCTAAAGTTAATGATTATTTGCAAAAAAAAAAATGTTTATGAGTTTGATCAACATCAAATATGTTGTCTTTGTAGCATATTCAACTGAATATGGGTTGAAAATGATTTGCAAATCATTGTATTCCGTTTATATTTACATCTAACACAATTTCCCAACTCATATGGAAACGGGTTTGTACATAGACAAATGTACAGCCTGCTAATTGTTGGCGCTTGTAACTCAGATTTCCAGAGTGTAAGTGAATGCAACACTGAAGAACAAGAGAACACATCAGTGCAGGTATTTGACTTGAATTCATTACTCGTACTTCTATTTATACAACTTTGTCTATCATTCACAATCCTTATGTCAGACAAGAACACACATGTTTTTCTTTTTCTATGCTTTGTAACTGCTCACATACAGCATGTATGGGCTAGCTGACAATGCACCTAAGAGAATTCTGCTAGAGCGTCCGGTTCCATTCCAGCTTCCGCCATTCTAGTCACGGCCATTGTGTTCTTGGGCAAGACGCTTCATGCTTGCTCCTGACGGCTTGGGGTTAGCGCCCACATCAGTGTGTGAATGTGATGTATCATGTAAAGGGCTTTGAACATTCCAGATATAGTAAAGCACTATATATGTAAAGACAGACAATTTAGCATTACTTTACAAAAACATCCAAAACCCGCCAACAATACACCATTTACATGTCGTGTCCTGAATATTAACAAGTAATAGCAACATTGTTATTATAAGCGCTAACGCCAAGGAACTACTTTTAGCAGCGCCGTGATCACAGAGAGATAACTAGCTTATGCTGCTATATTGACATATTGAGCTGCTGCATGGCCTCTGAGTTGGTGAAAGTTAATTGTAGATGATAAATCATGTCTCTCACCTGGATAGTAGAAGGTTGTGGACATAAACCCACAAGTTGGTCAACTTTGACATCCAACTTAAAGACAAAGATGGCGAGAAAGACACAAAAAAACGCTTGTTTGTGAATTTTTTTTACTCTTTGAGAATTATGATTAATTCGTCATCCAAACGGGAAGATATAAACATCCCTTCAGTCTTTATCCCAATGAGAGCAGACATTGTACAGTAAGTGGTTGTTTTATTATGTTCTTGTTTAGCATTTAGCAATACTGCTACATGATGCTTAGTGTTTGATGCAAGATGCATATGTTTAGCACACAGCTTCTAAAACTTGTAGATCATCCTCCTTATATTCAGGTTCAAAAATAGAAGTTTCTGGATCATCATTTGTCCCAAAGTAGTCGTGATTAGTAGTAGTGTTGTTGTTGTTAAAAGGGAAAAGCGAACATTGTGATGAGTCTGTGAAATTAATACTCCACCGCATGTTTAAAATGAGTAAAATATGTAAATATTACATGTTATTATGAATGTTACTGCATGACATATATACTTACATCATGTATATATTACATGTTATTATGAATGTTACTACATGACATATATACTTACATCATGTATATATTACATGTTATTATGAATGTTACTACATGACATATATACTTACATCATGTATATATTACATGTTATTATGAATGTTACTACATGACATATATACTTACATCATGTATATATTACATGTTATTATGAATGTTACTACATGACATATATACTTACATCATGTATATATTACATGTAATTATGAATGTTACTACATGACATATATACTTACATCATGTATATATTACATGTTATTATGAATGTTACTGCACTACATATATACTTACATCATGTATATATCACATGTTATTATGAATATTACTACATGACATATATACTTACATCACGTATATATTACATGTTATTATGAATGTTACTACATGACATATATACGTACTTACATCATGTATATATTACATGTTATTATGAATGTTACTACATGACATATATACGTACTTACATCATGTATATATTACATGTTATTATGAATGTTACTACATGACATATATACTTACATCATGTATATATTACATGTTATTATGAATGTTACTACATGACATATATACTTACATCATGTATATATTACATGTTATTATGAATGTTACTACATGACATATATACTTACATCATGTATATATTACATGTTATTATGAATGTTACTACATGACATATATACTTACATCATGTATATATTACATGTTATTATGAATGTTACTACATGACATATATACTTACATCATGTATATATTACATGTTATTATGAATGTTACTACATGACATATATACTTACATCATGTATATATTACATGTTATTATGAATGTTACTACATGACATATATACTTACATCATGTATATATTACATGTTATTATGAATGTTACTGCACTACATATATACTTACATCATGTATATATCACATGTTATTATGAATATTACTACATGACATATATACTTACATCACGTATATATTACATGTTATTATGAATGTTACTACATGACATATATACGTACTTACATCATGTATATATTACATGTTATTATGAATGTTACTACATGACATATATACGTACTTACATCATGTATATATTACATGTTATTATGAATGTTACTACATGACATATATACTTACATCATGTATATATTACATGTTATTATGAATGTTACTACATGACATATATACTTACATCATGTATATATTACATGTTATTATGAATGTTACTACATGACATATATACTTACATCATGTATATATTACATGTTATTATGAATGTTACTACATGACATATATACTTACATCATGTATATATTACATGTTATTATGAATGTTACTACATGACATATATACTTACATCATGTATATATTACATGTTATTATGAATGTTACTACATGACATATATACTTACGTCATGTATATATTGCATGTTATTATGAATGTTACTGCACTACATATATACTTACATCATGTATATATCACATGTTATTATGAATATTACTACATGACATATATACTTACATCACGTATATATTACATGTTATTATGAATGTTACTACATGACATATATACGTACTTACATCATGTATATATTACATGTTATTATGAATGTTACTACATGACATATATACGTACTTACATCATGTATATATTACATGTTATTATGAATGTAACTACATTACATATATCATGTATATATTACATGTTATTATGAATGTAACCACATTATGTATATACTTATATCATGTATATAAAACAATGATTGAGGTATTTGGATGTTTTTTAGAGTGCTTCATAGGCTTGCGAGCCTTTATTTACAAGTTAGAATGCATTCAAAAAAACATATGTGTTCTTGTCTTACATAAGGATTGTGAATTGATTGGCAAAATTCCCCCAAAAAGTGCAGTTCCCCTTTAAGATAAAGTGACTGCAATAAATGAATAATTATGGTGGCTTTTCTTTCACAATGGCACGATGGCTCACAGCAGCACGGCAACCTAGCAAAATCCTCCATTAGCCAGGTGGAGCCCCAGGCAGGTGCGGTCATCAGACATGTATACATATGAATTCACCAAACAGCCACTGATTGAGTAGTGCTGGTTTGCTTTTGTTCTGACAGAGAAACATGAGGCTGAGAATATGACACACCAGGTCAGATGTATTCCACAACTTTTATTTTCATTTCATGTGTCAGATTTCGTCTAAAACAAGTCTTTTGCAGAGCCCGGAGGAAGCGCTGTGGTTTGATGTAGGTGTATTTAAAAGCCTCTTTTCAGAGGTCCACTGCTACTATCTGCCTGCTGAGAACCAACAGGTGACCCCAAGCAGTCGGCCTTCTGTTACAAAAGAGGTAACTATAATCACAGTCATCATCAAGTGTACACACTAGGGCTGGACAATTCATCACATTTGCATTTTGGCTTTTCACGATCATCAAAATATTATAGTCCAAATAATGATTAATAATGATTAATGGGGCTGAGGTTGCCGAGGTAGTTAAAAAAGCTCCTCGGTGGCAAGGCCCCGGGGGTGGATGAGATCCGCCCGGAGTTCCTTAAGGCTCTGGATGTTGTGGGGCTGTCTTGGTTGACAAGACTCTGCAACATCGCGTGGACATCGGGGGCGGTACCTCTGGATTGGCAGACCGGGGTGGTGGTTCCTCTCTTTAAGAAGGGGAACCGGAGGGTGTGTTCCAACTATCGTGGGATCACACTCCTCAGCCTTCCCGGTAAGGTCTATTCAGGTGTACTGGAGAGGAGGCTACGCCGGATAGTCGAACCTCGGATTCAGGAGGAACAGTGTGGTTTTCGTCCTGGTCGTGGAACTGTGGACCAGCTCTATACTCTCGGCAGGGTCCTTGAGGGTGCATGGGAGTTTGCCCAACCAGTCTACATGTGCTTTGTGGACTTGGAGAAGGCATTCGACCGTGTACCCCGGGAAGTCCTGTGGGGAGTGCTCAGAGAGTATGGGGTAACGGACTGTCTTATTGTGGCAGTTCGCTCCCTGTATAATCAGTGTCAGAGCTTGGTCCGCATTGCCGGCAGTAAGTCGGACACGTTTCCAGTGAGGGTTGGACTCCGCCAAGGCTGCCCTTTGTCACCGATTCTGTTCATAACCTTTATGGACAGAATTTCTAGGCGCAGTCAGGGCGTTGAGGGGATCTGGTTTGGTGGCTGCAGGATTAGGTCACTGCTTTTTGCAGATGATGTGGTCCTGATGGCTTCCTCCGGCCAAGATCTTCAGCTCTCACTGGATCGGTTCGCAGCCGAGTGTGAAGCGACTGGGATGGGAATCAGCACCTCCAAGTCCGAGTCCATGGTTCTCTCCCGGAAAAGGGTGGAGTGCCATCTCCGGGTTGGGGAGGAGATCTTGCCCCAAGTGGAAGAGTTCAAGTACCTCGGAGTCTTGTTCACGAGTGGGGGAAGAGTAGATCGTGAGATCGACAGGCGGATCGGTGCGGCGTCTTCAGTAATGCGGACGCTGTATCGATCCGTTGTGGTAAAGAAGGAGCTGAGCCGGAAGGTAAAGCTCTCGATTTACCGGTCGATCTACGTTCCCATCCTCACCTATGGTCATGAGCTTTGGGTCATGACCGAAAGGACAAGATCACGGGTACAAGCGGCCGAAATGAGTTTCCTCCGCCGAGTGGCGGGGCTCTCCCTTAGAGATAGGGTGAGAAGCTCTGTCATTCGGGGGGAGCTCAAAGTAAAGCCGCTCCTCCTCCACATGGAGAGGAGCCAGATGAGGTGGTTCGGGCATCTGGTCAGGATGCCACCCGAACGCCTCCCTAGGAAGGTGTTTCGGGCACGTCCGACCGGTAGGAGGCCACGGGGAAGACCCAGGACACGCTGGGAAGGCTATCTCTCCCGGCTGGCCTGGGAACGCCTCAGGGTCCCCCGGGAGGAGCTGGATGAAGTGGCTGGGGAGAGGGAAGTCTGGGCTTCCCTGCTTAAGCTGCTGCCCCCGCGACCCGACCTCGGATAAGCGGAAGAAGATGGATGGATGGATGGATGGATGGGCCGCACAAAAAGTAAAGCATTTCCGTTCTAACATAACTGTGGACACAGAATTGGCCACACAATCCACTGTTAAATGCAGAGTATCAGGAACATTGACATAAATGTAAGTGAAATGTTGTCATTGTGAGGAGAAGGAACATTTGTTTGGGAAAATAATGTTTCTAGTAAAAAAGATCCTGGAGATGACAAAAGATCTGGAACTCCCAGACCTCATTGGAGTCCTCTTGAAAGACAAGCGCTTCTATGTTACTTTAAACAACAAGCAAAGTCGCTGGCGACGACAGAAGAACGGCCTACCTCAAGGTAGTGTGCTGGCTCCACTACTGTATAACATCTATACCAACGACCAGCCAATGGACCAGAACACTGCACGATTCATCTACGCTGACGACCTCTGTGTAACATCTCAAGAGAGTATGTTTGAAGCGGTAGAAGCAAACCTCACCTCAGTCCTAGATGAGCTACTCCTCAACTACTAGCGAAACATCTACATGCAAACCCTGCGAAGACCCAAGTCTGCTTGTTCCATCTCAGGAATTGGCCTCTTAACATCAAATGGTCTGGAACACCACTTGAGAACTGTACCAACGTTGTCTACCTTGGCATAACCCTGGACCGCACCCTCTCCTTCAAGGAACACATCAAAAACACCAAACTGAAAGTCAGCTCCCCAAACAACATCTCACGGAAACTGACAAATTCCAAATGGGGAGCCACAGCACACACACTAAGATGTACTGCTTTGGCCCTGTGCTATTCCTCGGCGTAGTATGCATGTCCTGTCTGGGGGAGATCAACCCATGCCGAGAAACTCGACCCAGCATTGAACAACACCTGCCGCTTGATCACTGGTTGCTTGAAGCCTACCAACCTGAACAACCTACATCTCCTCGCTGGCATTGCCCCTGTAGACGTGAGACGGGAAGTTGCCAGCCGAGTAGAGTTCACAAAAGCTACCAGTGATGAATGCCACCCCCTCCATGGACGTGAACCCTCAGCCCAATGTCTGAAGTCAAGGAGAATGTCCAGCCCCTAACAACATCTCGAGAAGAAACCAGACTCCAGCTATGGACACAAAAACTAGAAAGACCCCCCTCCTATTGACATGGGAATCCCCCCTTCTGAAGACCTACCCCCCGGGTCAGAAACACCATGGGTCCAGTGGAAGACACTAAACCGCCTGAGAACAGGAACAGGGCGATCAAAAGCTGCTATGGCCAGATGGGGCTACAAAACCGGCCCAACCACCTGCGAATGTGGAGAAGAGAACCACACGATGCAGCACTGCCTTGGCTGTCCTCTGCTACCCAGCCAGTGCAGCTTAAAAGATCTTGCAGAGTTCAAGGACAATGCCAAAGACTGTGTAAAGAAATGGGAAACTGTCATATAACCACATGCTTCAAAGACACGAAAACAAGAAGAACACAAAAAGCACACACTCTATGGCGGTACAATAAGGTGACAAAAACCTAATTAAAACAGAAAAACTGAATTGTATTGTTATTTTATATTGCTGTTATTTATATTTATTTTGTTACTGTTATTATGTTACTAGTTTATACCCGTTGTTCTTTGAAATGATATTCCACGTTGAAGTGGTAGAATAAATACTGGTGATTGCAATGTCAATGAAAGATAATGGTGGTTATTAATAGTCCACAAAGAGAAGATGTTATTAATGGTCTGTGCGCTCCTCCCCTCAGAGGAGGCTACAGGACTACCAAGAGCGAGAGAAGGAGGAGCTGACTGCAGGTCAGACTTACAGGTTTCGAGTGGCGGGCCTCAACTGCTTGGGCCGAGGTGACTTCAGTCAGGTCAGTGAGTTCAAGACGTGCCAACATGGCTTCCCTGGAGCGCCCTCTGCTGTCAAGATCAACAAGGTAACATCTTGACTTAAGTTGGCATTGCTGTTGCAAATCTCTGTTATGGACTAGTTCTTCCATCCAGGCCAACGACGTGGTCTGCATCACATGGGAAGCGCCTCCCTCTCCGTCGGGCCGCATCCTGGAGTATTCAATGTACATGGCGGTGAAGAAGAGCCGCTCGTCCAGCTCCGAGGGTCCCGGCCAACTCACCTTCATCCGGATCTACCGCGGTACCAAGATGTCCTGCACGCTCAGCTCCAACCAGCTGGAGAATGCACATCTGGACTGCTCCGCCTCCAGCCGCCCGGCTCTCGTCTTCCGCATCGCCGCCAAGAACGAGCAGGGCTACGGCCCGGCCACCCAGATCCGCTGGATTCAAGGTGGGAGCAAGGCTGCTTTATTTGGCCATCCACCTAATTCCATTTCCTGTTGGTCTTCCTGGCAGATCTCTTTAAAGCGCGGGCTGGATCAAAGGCAGAGGTCTGTGGTGCTGATGGTCGCCATGCTGCTGACAGGTGACAACTTCAATGTGGATCATTCAACTTTGTCTTAGGCCATGTCCACACTTTCAAAAACACATATTTGAGGTTAAAACAATCTCCATCCACACAAGTGTAGTTTCAAAATGGTCTATGTCTACACACACACACACACACACACACACCTGCTGTCATGCACTTGTTGTCCAATCAGAAGCCTGAAAAAAGCAACAATATCTGACTTGATGCAGCATTACACTTCCTATTGTGTTTATTTTGATATACTTTAGATGATGTACATTATCTTTCAAACCAGCCTGCACGTACTCACAATCTTGGGAACATTATTAAAGAGTGAATGTTCTGCTGACAGCCAACACTCATAGAATTAGAACATGTTCAGCAACATGGTGATGTGCCGTCAAGTCTACATTATTCATCAAATCAGCACACACCAACGAGCCAAGGAAACCATTTTGCATGTTTAAGTATCTATATAAAGCACACGGACGTGCGTGTGCCACTGCAAACTCCCATGGAATTATAAAGCATTTCATTATGGATATAATGATATAGTATATATTGTCTTTAACATCACTACACTCTACAATGAATATATAGTACATGTGTAATGAAGTATATATAGTATTTAACATCAGTACACACTACAATGAATATATAGTACATGTGTAATGAAGTATATATAGTATTTAACATCAGTACACACTACAATGAATATATAGTACATGTGTAATGAAGTTATATTGTCTTTAACATCAGTACACACTACAATGAATATATAGTACATGTGTAATGAAGTTATATTGTCTTTAACATCAGTACACACTACAATGAATATATAGTACACGTGTAATGAAGTATATATAGTATTTAACATCACTACACACTACAATGAATATATAGTACATGTGTAATGAAGTATATATAGTATTTAACAACAGTACACACTCCAATGAATATATATAGTACATGTGTAATGAAGTATATATAGTATTTAACATCACTACACACTATAATAAGTATATATAGTACATGTGTAATGAAGTCTGTATTGTCTTTAACATCAGTACACACTACAATGAATATATAGTACATGTGTAATGAAGTATATATAGTATTTAACATCAGTACACACTACAATGAATATATAGTACATGTGTAATGAAGTATATATAGTATTTAACATCAGTACACACTACAATGAATATATAGTACATGTGTAATGAAGTATATATAGTATTTAACATCAGTACACACTACAATGAATATATAGTACATGTGTAATGAAGTGTGTATTGTCTTTAACATCAGTACACACTACAATGAATATATAGTACATGTGTAATGAAGTATATATAGTATTTAACATCACTACACACTACAATGTATATATAGTACATGTGTAATGAAGTATATATAGTATTTAACATCACTACACACTACAATGTATATATAGTACATGTGTAATGAAGTATATATAGTATTTAACAACAGTACACACTCCAATGAATATATATAGTACATGTGTAATGAAGTATATATAGTATTTAACATCACTACACAATACAATGAATATATAGTACATGTGTAATGAAGTATGTATAGTATTTAACATCACTACACACTACAATGAATATATATAGTACATGTGTAATGAAGTATATATAGTATTTAACATCACTACACACTCCAATGAATATATAGTACATGTGTAATGAAGTATATATAGTATTTAACATCACTACACACAAACAAGGACTAAAAACATAAGATAATGTTGCATCTTTCTTATGACACAGAGTAAAAAGTCTTTCTTGTCAAAGTTGTTCCACAGCCATCATATCCAAACAACATTAGTGCTGGCGGGAGTGTTGCAAAGCCCTTTTTGATGTCTTTTTTTATTCATGTTGAGTGAAAATAGCTGCATGTTTACGTTCAAACATACATTAAGTCCTCTTATAATGTGTTTAAAGGCAGCAAGGCAGTGTTATTGAGCTTGGAAATGACAGCGCACAATCATGACGTCATCACAAGTCTGTGTGTGTGTGTGTGCCGTGTACACGCATACACTGAGTGACGTCATCACAAGTATGTGTGTGTGCCGTGTACACGCATACGCTGACTGACGTCATCACAAGTATGTGTGTGTGTGTGTGTGTGTGTGTGTGTGTGTGTGTGTGTGTGTGTGTGTGTGTGTGTGTGTGTGTGTGTGTGGTGTACACACATACGCTGAGTGACGTCATCACAAGTATGTGTGTGTGTGTGTGTGTGTGTGTGTGTGTGTGTGTGTGTGGTGTACACACATATGCTGAGTGACGTCATCACAAGTATGTGTGTGCGTGCGTGTGTGTGTGTGTGTGTGTGTGGAAAGTTTAGGATCCCTACACTTTGGCCAGCGTTTGTAAAAGTCTGCCTTTTTAAAGACAAAAGTATGCGTGTGTGTGTGGACAAGAGGCCTAAACACAGAGATAAGTATGCCTTTATTAAGTATCTGTGTTGGTGTGGACATGGCCTAAGTATCTGTGTTGGTGTGGACATGGCCTAAGTATCTGTGTTGGTGTGGACATGGCCTAAGTATCTGTGTTGGTGTGGACATGGCCTAAGTGTCTGTGTTGGTGTGGACATGGCCTAAGTATCTGTGTTGGTGTGGACATGGCCTAAGTACCTGTGTTGGTGTGGACATGGCCTAAGTGTCTGTGTTGGTGTGGACATGGCCTAAGTGTCTGTGTTGGTGTGGACATGGCCTAAGTGTCTGTGTTGGTGTGGACATGGCCTAAGTATCTATGTTGGTGTGGACATGGCCTAAGTATCTGTGTTGGTGTGGACATGGCCTAAGTGTCTGTGTTGGTGTGGACATGGCCTAAGTATCTGTGTTGGTGTGGACATGGCCTAAGTGTCTGTGTTGGTGTGAACATGGCCTAAGTATCTGTGTTGGTGTGGACATGGCCTAAGTATCTGTGTTGGTGTGGACATGGCCTAAGTGACTGTGTTGGTGTGGACATGGCCTAAGTATCTGTGTTGGTGTGGACATGGCCTAAGTGTCTGTGTTGGTGTGGACATGGCCTAAGTATCTGTGTTGGTGTGGACATGGCCTAAGTATCTGTGTTGGTGTGGACATGGCCTACGTATCTGTGTTGGTGTGGACATGGCCTAAGTATCTGTGTTGGTGTGGACATGGCCTAAGTGTCTGTGTTGGTGTGAACATGGCCTAAGTATCTGTGTTGGTGTGGACATGGCCTAAGTATCTGTGTTGGTGTGGACATGGCCTAAGTGTCTGTGTTGGTGTGAACATGGCCTAAGTGTCTGTGTTGGTGTGGACATGGCCTAAGTGTCTGTGTTGGTGTGGACATGGCCTACGTATCTGTGTTGGTGTGGACATGGCCTAAGTGTCTGTGTTGGTGTGGACATGGCCTACGTATCTGTGTTGGTGTGGACATGGCCTAAGTGTCTGTGTTGGTGTGGACATGGCCTAAGTATCTGTGTTGGTGTGGACATGGCCTAAGTGTCTGTGTTGGTGTGGACATGGCCTACGTATCTGTGTTGGTGTGGACATGGCCTACGTGTCTGTGTTGGTGTGGACATGGCCTACGTATCTGTGTTGGTGTGGACATGGCCTAAGTATCTGTGTTGGTGTGGACATGGCCTAAGTATCTGTGTTGGTGTGGACATGGCCTAAGTGTCTGTGTTGGTGTGGACATGGCCTACGTATCTGTGTTGGTGTGGACATGGCCTAAGTGTCTGTGTTGGTGTGGACATGGCCTAAGTATCTGTGTTGGTGTGGACATGGCCTAAGTGTCTGTGTTGGTGTGGACATGGCCTAAGTATCTGTGTTGGTGTGGACATGGCCTAAGTGTCTGTGTTGGTGTGGACATGGCCTAAGTATCTGTGTTGGTGTGGACATGGCCTAAGTGTCTGTGTTGGTGTGGACATGGCCTAAGTGTCTGTGTTGGTGTGGACATGGCCTAAGTGTCTGTGTTGGTGTGGACATGGCCTACGTATCTGTGTTGGTGTGGACATGGCCTAAGTGTCTGTGTTGGTGTGGACATGGCCTACGTATCTGTGTTGGTGTGGACATGGCCTAAGTATCTGTGTTGGTGTGGACATGGCCTAAGTGTCTGTGTTGGTGTGGACATGGCCTACGTATCTGTGTTGGTGTGGACATGGCCTAAGTATCTGTGTTGGTGTGGACATGGCCTAAGTATCTGTGTTGGTGTGGACATGGCCTAAGTATCTGTGTTGGTGTGGACATGGCCTAAGTGTCTGTGTTGGTGTGAAAATGGCCTAAGTATCTGTGTTGGTGTGGACATGGCCTAAGTATCTGTGTTGGTGTGGACATGGCCTAAGTATCTGTGTTGGTGTGGACATGGCCTAAGTGTCTGTGTTGGTGTGGACATGGCCTAAGTATCTGTGTTGGTGTGGACATGGCCTAAGTGTCTGTGTTGGTGTGGACATGGCCTAAGTATCTGTGTTGGTGTGGACATGGCCTAAGTGTCTGTGTTGGTGTGGACATGGCCTAAGTGTCTGTGTTGGTGTGGACATGGCCTAAGTATCTGTGTTGGTGTGGACATGGCCTAAGTATCTGTGTTGGTGTGGACATGGCCTAAGTATCTGTGTTGGTGTGGACATGGCCTAAGTATCTGTGTTGGTGTGGACATGGCCTAAGTATCTGTGTTGGTGTGGACATGGCCTAAGTATCTGTGTTGGTGTGGACATGGCCTAAGTGTCTGTGTTGGTGTGAACATGGCCTAAGTAACTGTGTTGGTGTGGACATGGCCTAAGTATCTGTGTTGGTGTGGACATGGCCTAAGTATCTGTGTTGGTGTGGACATGGCCTAAGTGTCTGTGTTGGTGTGGACATGGCCTAAGTATCTGTGTTGGTGTGGACATGGCCTAAGTGTCTGTGTTGGTGTGGACATGGCCTAAGTATCTGTGTTGGTGTGGACATGGCCTAAGTATCTGTGTTGGTGTGGACATGGCCTAAGTGTCTGTGTTGGTGTGGACATGGCCTAAGTATCTGTGTTGGTGTGGACATGGCCTAAGTACTGTGTTGGTGTGGACATGGCCTAAGTGTCTGTGTTGGTGTGGACATGGCCTACGTATCTGTGTTGGTGTGGACATGGCCTAAGTGTCTGTGTTGGTGTGGACATGGCCTACGTAACTGTGTTGGTGTGGACATGGCCTAAGTATCTGTGTTGGTGTGGACATGGCCTAAGTGTCTGTGTTGGTGTGGACATGGCCTAAGTGTCTGTGTTGGTGTGGACATGGCCTACGTATCTGTGTTGGTGTGGACATGGCCTAAGTGTCTGTGTTGGTGTGGACATGGCCTAAGTATCTGTGTTGGTGTGGACATGGCCTAAGTGTCTGTGTTGGTGTGGACATGGCCTAAGTATCTGTGTTGGTGTGGACATGGCCTAAGTATCTGTGTTGGTGTGGACATGGCCTAAGTGTCTGTGTTGGTGTGGACATGGCCTAAGTATCTGTGTTGGTGTGGACATGGCCTAAGTGTCTGTGTTGGTGTGGACATGGCCTACGTATCTGTGTTGGTGTGAACATGGCCTAAGTATCTGTGTTGGTGTGGACATGGCCTAAGTATCTGTGTTGGTGTGGACATGGCCTAAGTGTCTGTGTTGGTGTGGACATGGCCTAAGTATCTGTGTTGGTGTGGACATGGCCTAAGTATCTGTGTTGGTGTGGACATGGCCTAAGTCTAAGGTGAACAAACAAAGACCAAAGTCATTCCTGGCTGACAATGTTTGATGGACTTCTCTGTCTTACAGCTGCAGCTGAAAGTATTATTATCAGGAGACGTGGACATCAAGCAATGCACATATTTATTTTTTCTATTTAAATCATCTCTGTATATATATTTTGATTTCAATATTTTTGTAATGATGCACCACATAACTAAAATAGTTTCAATCATGACATGTTTTGTAAGCTATTTTTATGTTCGCAGGGAGCAATTTTAATCATGTCAGTGTTTGATATGATCTTTGCAGCGATATAGTTTACTAGGTTATTACAATGATGTCTTTTTCCATTCAAATACTTTGGTGTTCACATGGTCATTCATCATCGTACGTCTTTAATAATTACATTAACTATGAATGATTGTCATTTAGAGAAAATCACAGCAACGTTCTTTTCAAAGAGCACTTGCTCGTTATTACAGTTCCTTTTTTTTTGCAAAGTAATCACTGTAGCTGTTATATGATAAGGTGTGAATGAGAAACTAATCTTTTACACAAATGTAATTATTCTGAAATATTGGCAATAATTGGGTGCCATGATATCACTCATTTGAATTGTCCATAACTTTGTAGCATTTTAATAATAGATACAAATAATATGTACGAATAAAATGTATATACCCGGATCATGTTTTGTTTAGTCATGTTCTGTTTAGTTTTGGACTCCCTTTGTCACGTTCAAACACTGAGGACATCTATTAAACAAGACAAAAGGCAAGGAATCAAACAGAGACAGAATTCAATTTGGACTCAATATTGAGGAGAGACATGGCCACTGCACTCTCTGTACAGTCCTGCACCACGCTCTGACGAAGAAGGTTTTCGTCTCCTCTTTTATTCAGATGTTCAATGTTCACGCACCAACACATGTCACAGCAGGAATGGGAAGTATGTAAAACAGTCATTGTTTTCGGTCGCTTTGAAGACCAAGAAGAGGATTTCTCGGGCTTGGGCTCTTCCTGGATCCAGCTGGGGCAGGTGTTGGAGGACAATGGATAACCCCTCCCGTCTCCTGACCACAGCAACTTCAAGAGGGCAGCGGGTCGTAAATAGCGTTGACCTCGGTTACCAAATAGTTGGAAGAGAGTTTGTGAAATACTTCAGAGAGAGTTCGTTTAACACTTCAAAGAGAGTTCCTCTGGAAGTTGAGCAGATCCTGCCATCTGTCCGTGTTGAAATCACAGTGGCGTTTCACGAGCCTTCTTCCTCTTGTTAGGCCTCGAAAGACAGCATTCATAATACAACGTTTCTTTTGTGATAACTTACAAACAATTATTCCAACACCCTTAGTTCCTGTTTTGTGCACCCCTGGGTTTGTTTTGGTTACCATGGGTGCTGATTGGGTTCACCTGCCTCTGATTAGTGTTCAGCACGCTCACCTGCTGCCGGGCACTAATCAGAGAGCTACTTATTCACGTTGCTCGCCACACACTGTCTGGCTTGGTTATTTGCTGTGTGCAATCCTCCAGTCCTAAGTTTGTTCCTCAGCTTCTCGTGCGATCGGCACGCTTTCCTTTTGTTTGTTTCCTGTTTTTTTGTATTGTGCTATGATTTATGAGGAATAAATCATATCCTACCTTCACGCTTGCGTCCGGAGTTGTCCATCTGCATCCCGGGAGAACGACCCCCACGTCACAATACCAGTACAGTAAAGACATCAACAAAAAACAGTTAAAAATCAAAGTTAATTTTTAAATCCAGTTGCCAGCCGGGCGATATTAACATGTGCATGAATCACTTCTCAACGTTCATTGAAAAAGAATCGTTCAAAAGACTCGGTTCGTTCGTGAAGTTCACATCTCTGGCGCTCGCTGCTCATTCATCAGCAACCAACATTAGCTTATTCCTGAATTAAACATATGATTTGGAAAATGTACTCAGTGAATATTAACAAAAATATCGTTAAGGTGCTAATGTTGGCCGAACATATTTGCGCTTAGCCACAGCTATGTATTGATTGATTGAAACTTTTATTAGTATTGATTGATTGATTGAAACTTTTATTAGTAGATTGCACAGTACAGTACATAATCCGTGCAATTGACCACTAAATGGTGTAACCGAGGGTTTATATATGTCGTAAAAGTACATATAGAGTTTATATATGTCGCCTATACTGTATAAAAGTACATATAGAGTTTATATATGTCACCTATACTGTATAAAAGTACATATAGAGTTTATATATGTCGCCTATACTGTATAAAAGTACATATAGAATTTATATATGTCGCCTATACTGTATAAAAGTACATATAGAGTTCATATATGTCGCCTATACTGTATAAAAGTACATATAGAGTTTATATATGTCGCCTATACTGTATAAAAGTACATATAGAGTTTATATATGTCGCCTATACTGTATAAAAGTACATATAGAGTTTATATATGTCGCCTATACTGTATAAAAGTACATATAGAGTTTATATATGTCGCCTATACTGTATAAAAGTACATATAGTTTATATATGTCGCCTATACTGTATAAAAGTACATATAGAGTTTATATATGTCGCCTATACTGTATTTAAGTACATATAGTTTATATATGTCGCCTATACTGTATAAAAGTACATATAGAGTTTATATATGTCGCCTATACTGTATAAAAGTACATATAGAGTTTATATATGTCGCCTATACTGTATAAAAGTACATATAGAGTTTATATATGTCACCTATACTGTATAAAAGTACATATAGAGTTTATATATGTCGCCTATACTGTATAAAAGTACATATAGAGTTTATATATGTCGCCTATACTGTATAAAAGTACATATAGAGTTTATATATGTCACCTATACTGTATAAAAGTACATATAGTTTATATATGTCACCTATACTGTATAAAAGTACATATAGTTTATATATGTCGCCTATACTGTATAAAAGTACATACAGAGTTTATATATGTCACCTATACTGTATAAAAGTACATAGAGTTTATATATGTCACCTATACTGTATAAAAGTATATATAGAGTTTATATATGTCGCCTATCATTATAAAAGTACATATAGAGTTTATATGTCGCCTATACTGTATAAAAGTACATATAGTTTATATATGTCGCCAATACTGTATAAAAGTACATATAGTTTATATATGTCGCCTATACTGTATAAAAGTACATATAGAGTTTATATATGTCGCCTATACTGTATAAAAGTACATATAGAGTTTATATATGTCGCCTATACTGTATAAAAGTACATATAGTTTATACATGTCGCCTATACTGTATAAAAGTACATATAGAGTTTATATATGTCACCTATACTGTATAAAAGTACATATAGTTTATAATATATCGCCTATACTGTATAAAAGTACATATAGTTTATATATGTCGCCTATACTGTATAAAAGTATATATAGAGTTTATATATGTCGCCTATACTGTATAAAAGTACATATAGTTTATATATGTCGCCTATACTGTATAAAAGTACATATAGAGTTTATAAATGTCGCCTATACTGTATAAAAGTACATATAGAGTTTATATATGTCGCCTATGCTGTATAAAAGTACATATAGTTTATATATGTCACCTATACTGTATAAAAGTACATATAGAGTTTATATATGTCGCCTATACTGTATAAAAGTACATATAGAGTTTATGTCACCTATACTGTATAAAAGTACATATAGTTTATATATGTCGCCTATACTGTATAAAAGTACATATAGAGTTTATATATGTCACCTATACTGTATAAAAGTACATATAGAGTTTATATATGTCGCCTATACTGTATAAAAGTACATATAGAGTTTATATATGTCGCCTATACTGTATAAAAGTACATATAGAGTTTATATATGTCACCTATACTGTATAAAAGTACATATAGTTTATATATGTCGCCTATACTGTATAAAAGTACATACAGAGTTTATATATGTCACCTATACTGTATAAAAGTACATAGAGTTTATATATGTCACCTATACTGTATAAAAGTATATATAGAGTTTATATATGTCGCCTATCATTATAAAAGTACATATAGAGTTTATATGTCGCCTATACTGTATAAAAGTACATATAGTTTATATATGTCGCCTATACTGTATAAAAGTACATATAGAGTTTATATATGTCACCTATACTGTATAAAAGTACATATAGAGTTTATATATGTCGCCTATACTGTATAAAAGTACATATAGAGTTTATATATGTCGCCTATACTGTATAAAAGTACATATAGAGTTTATATATGTCACCTATACTGTATAAAAGTACATATAGTTTATATATGTCACCTATACTGTATAAAAGTACATATAGTTTATATATGTCGCCTATACTGTATAAAAGTACATACAGAGTTTATATATGTCACCTATACTGTATAAAAGTACATATAGTTTATATATGTCACCTATACTGTATAAAAGTACATAGAGTTTATATATGTCACCTATACTGTATAAAAGTATATATAGAGTTTATATATGTCGCCTATCATTATAAAAGTACATATAGAGTTTATATGTCGCCTATACTGTATAAAAGTACATATAGTTTATATATGTCGCCAATACTGTATAAAAGTACATATAGTTTATATATGTCGCCTATACTGTATAAAAGTACATATAGAGTTTATATATGTCGCCTATACTGTATAAAAGTACATATAGAGTTTATATATGTCGCCTATACTTTATAAAAGTACATATAGAGTTCATATATGTCGCCTATACTGTATAAAAGTACATATAGAGTTTATATATGTCACCTATACTGTATAAAAGTACATATAGAGTTTATATATGTCGCCTATACTGTATAAAAGTACATATAGAGTTTATATATGTCGCCTATACTGTATAAAAGTACATATAGAGTTTATATATGTCACCTATACTGTATAAAAGTACATATAGTTTATATATGTCGCCTATACTGTATAAAAGTACATATAGAGTTTATATATGTCGCCTATACTGTATAAAAGTACATATAGTTTATATATGTCGCCTATACTGTATAAAAGTGCATAGAGTTTATATATGTCGCCTATACTGTATAAAAGTGCAGAGTTTATATATGTCGCCTATACTGTATAAAAGTATATATAGAGTTTATATATGTCGCCTATCATTATAAAAGTACATATAGAGTTTATATGTCGCCTATACTGTATAAAAGTACATATAGTTTATATATGTCGCCAATACTGTATAAAAGTACATATAGAGTTTATATATGTCGCCTATACTGTATAAAAGTACATACAGAGTTTATATATGTCGCCTATACTTTATAAAAGTACATATAGAGTTCATATATGTCGCCTATACTGTATAAAAGTACATATAGAGTTTATATATGTCACCTATACTGTATAAAAGTACATATAGAGTTTATATATGTCGCCTATACTGTATAAAAGTACATATAGAGTTCATATATGTCACCTATACTGTATAAAAGTACATATAGAGTTTATATATGTCACCTATACTGTATAAAAGTACATATAGAGTTTATATATGTCGCCTATACTGTATAAAAGTACATATAGTTTATATATGTCGCCTATACTGTATAAAAGTACATATAGAGTTTATATATGTCGCCTATACTGTATAAAAGTACATATAGTTTATATATGTCGCCTATACTGTATAAAAGTGCATAGAGTTTATATATGTCGCCTATACTGTATAAAAGTCCATATAGAGTTTATATATGTCGCCTATAATGTATAAAAGTACATATAGTTTATATATGTCGCCTATACTGTATAAAAGTACATATAGTTTATATATGTCGCCTATACTGTATAAAAGTACATATAGAGTTTATATATGTCGCCTATACTGTATAAAAGTACATATAGTTTATATATGTCGCCTATACTGTATAAAAGTACATATAGAGTTTATATATGTCGCCTATACTGTATAAAAGTACATATAGTTTATATATGTCGCCTATACTGTATAAAAGTACATACAGAGTTTATATATGTCGCCTATACTTTATAAAAGTACATATAGAGTTCATATATGTCGCCTATACTGTATAAAAGTACATATAGAGTTTATATATGTCACCTATACTGTATAAAAGTACATATAGAGTTTATATATGTCGCCTATACTGTATAAAAGTACATATAGAGTTTATATATGTCGCCTATACTGTATAAAAGTACATATAGAGTTTATATATGTCGCCTATACTGTATAAAAGTACATATAGAGTTTATATGTCGCCTATACTGTATAAAAGTACATATAGTTTATATATGTCGCTTATACTGTATAAAAGTACATATAGAGTTTATATATGTCGCCTATACTGTATAAAAGTACATATAGTTTATATATGTCGCCTATACTGTATAAAAGTGCATAGAGTTTATATATGTCGCCTATACTGTATAAAAGTACATATAGTTTATATATGTCGCCTATACTGTATAAAAGTACATATAGAGTTTATATATGTTGCCTATACTGTATAAAAGTACATATAGAGTTTATATATGTCGCCTATACTGCATGATGCATATAGAGTTTATATATGTCGCCTATACTGTATAAAAGTACATATAGAGTTTATATATGTTGCCTATACTGCATGATACATATAGAGTTAATATATGTCGCCTATACTGTATAAAAGTACATATAGAGTTTATATATGTCGCCTATACTGTATAAAAGTACATATAGAGTTTATATATGTCGCCTATACTGTATAAAAGTACATATAGAGTTTATATATGTCGCCTATACTGTATAAAAGTACATATAGAGTTTATATATGTCGCCTATACTGTATAAAAGTACATATAGAGTTTATATATGTCGCCTATACTGTATAAAAGTACATATAGAGTTTATATATGTCGCCTATACTGTATAAAAGTACATATAGTTTATATATGTCGCCTATACTGTATAAAAGTGCATAGAGTTTATATATGTCGCCTATACTGTATAAAAGTACATATAGAGTTTATATATGTCGCCTATACTGTATAAAAGTACATATAGAGTTTATATATGTCGCCTATACTGTATAAAAGTACATATAGAGTTTATATATATGTCACCTATACTGTATAAAAGTACATATAGTTTATATATGTCGCCTATACTGTATAAAAGTGCATAGAGTTTATATATGTCGCCTATACTGTATAAAAGTACAAAATAAACACTGAAGCTCCAGTTTTGCACGAGGATCACTTTATTTCCTTTCTTTTCAAAAACTCCGCAACGCGTCACCACTTCCGCTCTTAGCGCCTTCAAAATAAGAGCTCAAGGCATATACTGTATAACAGCTTTTAACAGGAACTTACCATCACAAAGAGGCAAGTCCATAAAAATAGGTTGTAACACCAGAATACGTTTTTCAACTTGTTTAAGTCGGGGTCCACGTCAATCATTTCATGGTGTAAGTACACTTGTTGTCTTTCCTCACAACGCCGGGGTGAGCTGAACTAATTATTCAAACTCGACAGTCAATTTGTCATCGTCACTCTTACATTTGGGGTATTTTGTCCACGTCTTGTACTTTGAATGCATCTCAGGGGAAAAGTTTGATTATTCCCATATTGGAGAAGGCTTAGAACGCACCACCATTTATGACGTCAGCTTTTCGGTCCGCTTTAGGGCTTTGTTACGTCACCATCGTGGGGGCTTTGAACATGCAGATAGGCACAACACACTTTCTATCATTCCTTTCCTACCGCGAGGACCAAATGGACTCCGACCTTCCAAGCTTGCTGCCTGCAGCTGTGATGGATGCCACTGAGATGGAGCTTCAGCACATGCTGGCTGACCTGCAGAAGAAGTGTGACACGTATAAGTCCAACTACAATCTTCTCAAGCACGAACATTCCAGGTACACCTCCATCTGATCTTCATCTGAGACTGAGAGAGCCAGCTTGAAGTGTTGCTCTCATGCAGCTTGCAGGAGGACTTGTTGCATGTCCAGGAGGAGGTGAAGCATCTCCATGGCCAACAGGAGAAGCTGCAGTCGCAGTTGTCTGAGCGCTCAGTGGAGCTGCAGGACAAGATGAAGGAGGTGGAGGAGCTTCGACTGCAGGTGAAGGAAGCTCAATATTCTGCTCACTTTGACATCTTTTAACAAAAGCTATGCAAGAAAGCCATCACATTGTAGACTTGCATACACTTGCAAGTGGTACACTAAACAAACACACACCACACTGAAGTGGTACACTAAACAAACACACTATTGACCATACCACCACACTGAAGTGGTACACTAAACAAACACACTATTGACCATACCACCACACTGAAGTGGTACACTAAACAAACACACTATTGACCATACCACCACACTGAAGTGGTACACTAAACAAACACACTATTGACCATACCACCACACTGAAGTGGTACACTAAACAAACACACACTATTGACCATACCTCCACACTGAAGTGGTACACTAAACAAACACACACTATTGACCATACCACCACACTGAAGTGGTGCACTAAACAAACACACTATTGACCATACCACCACACTGAAGTGGTACACTAAACAAACACACTATTGACCATACCACCACACTGAAGTGGTACACTAAACAAACACACACTATTGACCATACCACCACACTGAAGTGGTGCACTAAACAAACACACTATTGACCATACCACCACACTGAAGTGGTACACTAAACAAACACTATTGACCATACCTCCACACTGAAGTGGTACACTAAACAAACACACTATTGACCATACCACCACACTGAAGTGGTACACTAAACAAACACTATTGACCATACCTCCACACTGAAGTGGTACACTAAACAAACACACACTATTGACCATACCTCCACACTGAAGTGGTACACTAAACAAACACTATTGACCATACCACCACACTGAAGTGGTACACTAAACAAACACACACTATTGACCATACCACCACACTGAAGTGGTACACTAAACAAACACACACTATTGACCATACCACCACACTGAAGTGGTACACTAAACAAACACACTATTGACCATACCACCACACTGAAGTGGTACACTAAACAAACACACTATTGACCATACCACCACACTGAAATGGTACACTAAACAAACACACTATTGACCATACCACCACACTGAAGTGGTACACTAAACAAACACACACTATTGACCATACCACCACACTGAAGTGGTACACTAAACAAACACACTATTGACCATACCACCACACTGAAGTGGTGCACTAAACAAACACACTATTGACCATACCACCACACTGAAGTGGTACACTAAACAAACACACACTATTGACCATACCACCACACTGAAGTGGTACACTAAACAAACACACTATTGACCATACCACAACACTGAAGTGGTACACTAAACAAACACACTATTGACCATACCACCACACTGAAGTGGTACACTAAACAAAAACACTATTGACCATACCACCACACTGAAGTGGTACACTAAACAAACACTATTGACCATACCACCACACTGAAGTGGCACACTAAACAAACACACACTATTGACCATACCACCACACTGAAGTGGTACACTAAACAAACACACACTATTGACCATACCACCACACTGAAGTGGTACACTAAACAAACACTATTGACCATACCTCCACACTGAAGTGGTACACTAAACAAACACACACTATTGACCATACCACCACACTGAAGTGGTACACTAAACAAACACACACTATTGACCATACCACCACACTGAAGTGGTACACTAAACAAACACACTATTGACCATACCACCACACTGAAGTGGTACACTAAACAAACACACACCACACTGAAGTGGTACACTAAACAAACACACACTATTGACCATACCACCACACTGAAGTGGTACACTAAACAAACACACACTATTGACCATACCACCACACTGAAGTGGTGCACTAAACAAACACACTATTGGCCATACCACCACACTGAAGTGGTACACTAAACAAACACACTATTGACCATACCACCACACTGAAGTGGTACACTAAACAAACACACTATTGACCATACCACCACACTGAAGTGGTGCACTAAACAAACACACTATTGACCATACCACCACACTGAAGTGGTACACTAAACAAACACACTATTGACCATACCACCACACTGAAGTGGTACACTAAACAAACACACTATTGACCATACCACCACACTGAAGTGGTACACTAAACAAACACACTATTGACCATACCACCACACTGAAGTGGTACACTAAACAAACACACTATTGACCATACCACCACACTGAAGTGGTACACTAAACAAACACTATTGACCATACCTCCACACTGAAGTGGTACACTAAACAAACACACACTATTGACCATACCACCACACTGAAGTGGTACACTAAACAAACACACACTATTGACCATACCACCACACTGAAGTGGTACACTAAACAAACACACTATTGACCATACCACAACACTGAAGTGGTACACTAAACAAACACACTATTGACCATACCACCACACTGAAGTGGTACACTAAACAAACACTATTGACCATACCACAACACTGAAGTGGTATACTAAACAAACACACTATTGACCATACCACCACACTGAAGTGGTACACTAAACAAACACACTATTGACCATACCACCACACTGAAGTGGTACACTAAACAAACACACTATTGACCATACCACCACACTGAAGTGGTACACTAAACAAACACTATTGACCATACCACCACACTGAAGTGGTACACTAAACAAACACACTATTGACCATACCACCACACTGAAGTGGTACACTAAACAAACACACTATTGACCATACCACCACACTGAAGTGGTACACTAAACAAACACACACCACACTGACGTGGTACACTAAAAAAAAACACACTATTGACCATACCACCACACTGAAGTGGTACACTAAACAAACACACTATTGACCATACCTCCACACTGAAGTGGTACACTAAACAAACACACTATTGACCATACCACCACACTGAAGTGGTACACTAAACAAACACACTATTGACCATACCACCACACTGAAGTGGTACACTAAACAAACACACTATTGACCATACCACCACACTGAAGTGGTACACTAAACAAACACACACCACACTGAAGTGGTACACTAAACAAACACACTATTGACCATACCACCACACTGAAGTGGTACACTAAACAAACACACTATTGACCATACCACCACACTGAAGTGGTACACTAAACAAACACACTATTGACCATACCACCACACTGAAGTGGTACACTAAACAAACACTATTGACCATACCACCACACTGAAGTGGTACACTAAACAAACACACTATTGACCATACCACCACACTGAAGTGGTACACTAAACAAACACACTATTGACCATACCACCACACTGAAGTGGTACACTAAACAAACACACTATTGACCATACCACCACACTGAAGTGGTACACTAAACAAACACTATTGACCATACCTCCACACTGAAGTGGTACACTAAACAAACACACACTATTGACCATACCACCACACTGAAGTGGTACACTAAACAAACACACACTATTGACCATACCACCACACTGAAGTGGTACACTAAACAAACACACACCACACTGAAGTGGTACACTAAACAAACACACTATTGACCATACCACCACACTGAAGTGGTACACTAAACAAACACACTATTGACCATACCACCACACTGAAGTGGTACACTAAACAAACACACTATTGACCATACCACCACACTGAAGTGGTACACTAAACAAACACTATTGACCATACCACCACACTGAAGTGGTACACTAAACAAACACACTGTTGACCATACCACCACACTGAAGTGGTACACTAAACAAACACACTATTGACCATACCACCACACTGAAGTGGTACACTAAACAAACACTATTGACCATACCTCCACACTGAAGTGGTACACTAAACAAACACACACTATTGACCATACCACCACACTGAAGTGGTACACTAAACAAACACACACTATTGACCATACCACCACACTGAAGTGGTACACTAAACAAACACACACCACACTGAAGTGGTACACTAAACAAACACACTATTGACCATACCACCACACTGAAGTGGTACACTAAACAAACACACTATTGACCATACCACCACACTGAAGTGGTACACTAAACAAACACACTATTGACCATACCACCACACTGAAGTGGTACACTAAACAAACACTATTGACCATACCACCACACTGAAGTGGTACACTAAACAAACACACTGTTGACCATACCACCACACTGAAGTGGTACACTAAACAAACACACTATTGACCATACCACCACACTGAAGTGGTACACTAAACAAACACACTATTGACCATACCACCACACTGAAGTGGTGCACTAAACAAACACACTATTGACCATACCACCACACTGAAGTGGTGCACTAAACAAACACACTATTGACCATACCACCACACTGAAGTGGTGCACTAAACAAACACACTATTGACCATACCACCACACTGAAGTGGTACACTAAACAAACACACACTATTGACCATACCACCACACTGAAGTGGTACACTAAACAAACACACTATTGACCATACCACCACACTGAAGATGAACTCAAATAAATTAGACTTAGACTTGCTTTTAATGTCATTAAATGTGAACTTTACAGTAGGTGTAAGTTGATTAGCTGCTTGATAAAAGAGCAATACGGTGCAGATATAAATCAATAGATTACTGTACAGATCAATAGATAGATTCCTTCAGGGAAATTAAAATTAAAATTCCAGCAGCAGTGTACAAAAATGAGATGGAATTTAAAAAGTAAAAAGTAAATAATGGGGGTCTAAATGGAAACAAAGTAGAAAAATATTACAATAGAATACAAATAAAAAGCAACAATGAGAATAAAAATATAACAGTAAAATAAGAATAGAAACTAGGCAGTAGTGACCATGTTATGAACAATATTATTGTTTTGCATCCCTGTCATCCTGATATATAGACCAATATATTGCAGCTCTATGTTATATTGTCTTTATATTCCAGCCACTTCAACCTGGAGGTTCTGCTACGGAACCTCTTTCTAGAGTCCAGTAGTGAGGACAGTCCTTGGTGGGGGTGGGAGGAGTCTCTGCACATTTTCTGAGCCCTGGTCAGGCAGCGGCTTTTTGCCATCTCCTGGATAGGAGGAAGAGGAGTCCTGATGATCTTTTCCGCCGTCCTCACCACTCTCTGGAGAGACTTCCAGTCTGAGGCATTGCAGGCTCCAGTCCAGACAGAGATGCTGTTGCTCTCTATAGTGCCTCTGTAGCTCCCTATAGTGCATCTTAAGCTCCCTATGGTGCCTCTGTAGCTCTCTATGGTGCCTCTGTAGCTCTCTATGGTGCCTCTGTAGCTCTCTATGGTGCCTCTGTGGCTCTCTATGGTGCCTCTGTGGCTCTCTATGGTGCCTCTGTAGCTCTCCTCCCTATAGTGCCTCTGTAGCTCTCTATAGTGCATCTGTGGGTCTCCTCTCTATAGTGCCTCTGTAGCTCTCTATGGTGCCTCTGTGGCTCTCTATGGTGCCTCTGTAGCTCTCCTCCCTATAGTGCCTCTGTAGCTCTCTGTAGTGCCTCTGTAGGTCTCCTCCCTATAGTGCCTCTGTAGCTCTCTATGGTGCCTACTGTAGCTCTCCTCCCTATGGTGCCTCTGTAGCTCTCTATAGTGCCTCTGTAGCTCTCTATAGTGCCTCTGTGGCCCTCCATAGTGCCTCTGTAGCTGTCCTCCCTATAGTGTCTCTGTAGGTCTCTATAGTGCCCCTGTAGCTCTCTATAGTGCCTCTCTTGGTCTCTATGGTGCATCTATGGCTCCCTATAGTGCCTCTGTGGCTCTCTATAGTGCCACTGTAGCTCTCCCCATAGTGCCACTGTGGCTCTCCTCCCTATAGTGCCTCTGTAGGTCTTTATGGTGCCTCTGTAGCTCTCTAGTGCCTCTGTAGCTCTCTATGGTGCCTCTGTGGCACTCTATAGTGCCTCTGTAGCTCTCTATGGTGCATCTGTAGCTCTCCTCTGTGGCTCTCTATAGTGCCCCTGTGGCTCTCTATGGTGCCTCTGTGGCCCTCTATAGTGCCTCTGTGGCTCTCCTCCCTATAGTGCCTCTGTAGGTCTCTATAGTGCCTCTGTAGGTCTCTATAGTGCCTCTGTAGCTCTCTAGTGCCTCTGTAGCTCTCTATAGTGCCTCTGTAGCTCTCTAGTGCCTCTGTAGCTCTCTATGGTGCCTCTGTGGCACTCTATAGTGCCTCTGTAGCTCTCTATGGTGCCTCTGTGGCTCTCCTCTGTGGCTCTCTATAGTGCCCCTGTGGCTCTCTATGGTGCCTCTGTGGCCCTCTATAGTGCCTCTGTGGCTCTCCTCCCTATAGTGCCTCTGTAGGTCTCTATGGTGCCTCTGTAGCTCTCTAGTGCCTCTGTAGCTCTCTATAGTGCCTCTGTAGCTCTCCTCTCTATAGTGCCTCTGTGGCTCTCCTCTGTGGGTCTCTATAGTGCCTCTCTGGGTCTCTAGTGCCTCTGTAGCTCTCTATGGTGCCCCTGTAGCTCTCCTCCGTGGCTCTCCATAGTGCCTCTGTAGGTCTCTATAGTGCCTCTGTGGCTCTCTAGTGCCCCTGTAGCTCTCTATGGTGCCTCTGTAGCTCTCCTCCCTATAGTGCCTCTGTGGCTCTCCTCTGTATGTCTCTATGGTGCCTCTGTGGCTCTCTAGTGCCTCTGTAGCTCTCTATAGTGCCCCTGTAGCTCTCTATGGTGCCTCTGTGGCTCTCCATAGTGCCTCTGTAGCTCTCCTCCCTATAGTGCCCCTGTAGCTCTCTATGGTGCCTCTGTGGCTCTCTATAGTGCCTCTGTAGCTCTCTATAGTGCCTCTGTAGGTCTCTATAGTGCCTCTGTGGCTCTCTAGTGCCCCTGTAGCTCTCCTCCCTATAGTGCCTCTGTGGCTCTCCTCTGTATGTCTCTATGGTGCCTCTGTGGCTCTCTAGTGCCTCTGTAGCTCTCTATAGTGCCTCTGTGGCTCTCTATGGTGCCTCTGTGGCTCTCTATAGTGCCTCTGTAGCTCTCCTCCCTATAGTGCCTCTGTAGCTCTCCATGGTGCCTCTGTGGCTCTCTATAGTGCCTCTGTGGGTCTCTATAGTGCCTCTATGGGTCTCTATAGTGCCTCTGTTGTTCTCTATAGTGCCTCTGTAGCTCTCTATGGTGCCCCTGTAGCTCTCCTCCGTGGCTCCCTATAGTGCCTCTGTAGGTCTCTATAGTGCCTCTGTGGCTCTCTATAGTGCCTCTGTAGCTCCTTATGGTGCCTCTGTAGCTCTCTATAGTGCCTCTGTAGCTCTCCTCTGTCGGCCTCTATAGTGCCTCTGTAGCTCTCTAGTGCCTCTGTAGCTCTCTATGGTGCCTCTGTGGCTCTCT
Source organism: Nerophis lumbriciformis (assembly GCF_033978685.3). Classification (NCBI taxonomy): domain Eukaryota; kingdom Metazoa; phylum Chordata; class Actinopteri; order Syngnathiformes; family Syngnathidae; genus Nerophis; species Nerophis lumbriciformis. The sequence goes on along the minus strand of NC_084552.2, from coordinate 6,704,342 downwards.
ATAATGCCCCTGTGGCTCTCCTCTGTAGCTCGCTATGGTGCCTCTGTGGCTCTCTATAGTGCCTCTGTGGGTCTACATAGTGCCTCTGTTGTTCTCTATAGTGCCTCTGTAGCTCTCTATGGTGCCCCTGTAGCTCTCCTCCGTGGCTCTCTATAGTGCCCCTGTAGGTCTCTATAGTGCCTCTGTGGCTCTCTATAGTGCCTCTGTAGCTCTTTATGGTGCCTCTGTAGCTCTCTATAGTGTCTCTGTAGCTCTCCTCTGTCGGTCTCTATAGTGCCTCTGTAGCTCTCTAGTGCCCCTGTAGCTCTCTATGGTGCCTCCGTGGCTCTCTATAGTGCCCCTGTGGCTCTCCTCTGTAGGTCTCTATAGTGCCTCTGTAGCTCTCTATGCTGCCTCTGTGGCTCTCCATAGTGCATCTGTGGCTCTCTATAGTGACTCTGTGGCCCTCCATAGTGCCTCTGTAGCTCTCTATAGTGCCCCTGTAGCCCTCCATGGTGCCTCTCTAGGTCTCTATAGTGCATTTATGGCTCCCTATAGTGCCTCTTTAGCCCTCTATAGTGCCTCTGTGGCTCTCTATAATGCCACTGTAGCTCTCCTCCCTATAGTGCCCCTGTAGCTCCATATAGTGCCTCTGTAGCTCTCTATGGTGCCTCTGTGGCTCTCTATAGTGCCTCCGTAGCTCTCATCCCTATAGTGCCTCTGTAGCTTTCCTCCCTATAGTGCCTCTGTAGCTCCCTATAGTGCCTCTGTAGCTCTCTATAGTGCCTCTGTAGCTCGCTATAGTGCCTCTGTAGCTCTCCATAGTGCCCCTGTAGCCCTCTATAGTGCCTCTGTAGCTCTCTATAGTGCCTCTGTGGCTCTCTATAGTGCCTCTGTAGGTCTCCTCTGTAGGTCTCTATAGTGCCTCTGTAGCTCTCTATAGTGCCTCTGTAGGTCTCTCTAGTGCCCCTATGGCTCTCTATAGTGCCTCTGTAGAATGTGCTCAGAATGCTGTGCTCTTCTCAACCCAAGCAAAAAACAAAACAAAGCTACAATAATAAATGAATAAAACATAATCATGAGAGATTATAGTAGTAAAATAAGAGAAACTACTACTTTCTCTGCATGTGTGAAGTGAGTGATGATGTCACACTTGTCCCAAACATCAGGTGATGATGTCACACTTGTCCCAAACATCAGGTGATGATGTCACACTTGTCCCACACACATCAGGCGATGATGTCACACTTGTCCCACACATCAGGTGATGATGTCACACTTGTCCCACACATCAGGTGATGATGTCACATTTGTCCCACACATCAGGTGATGATGTCACACTTGTCCCACACACATCAGGTGATGATGTCACACTTGTCCCACACATCAGGTGATGATGTCACATTTGTCCCACACATCAGGTGATGATGTCACACTTGTCCCAAACATCAGGTGATGATGACGTCACACTTGTCCCACACATCAGGTGATGATGTCACACTTGTCCCAAACATCAGGTGATGATGATGTCACACTTGTCCCACACATCAGGTGATGACATCACACTTGTCCCACACATCAGGTGATGATGTCACACTTGTCCCACACATCAGGTGATGATGTCACACTTGTCCCACACATCAGGTGATGATGTCACACTTGTCCCACACATCAGGTGATGATGTCACACTTGTCCCACACATCAGGTGATGATGATGTCACACTTGTCCCACACATCAGGTGATGACGTCACACGTGTCCCACACATCAGGTGATGATGTCACACTTGTCCCACACATCAGGTGATGATGATGTCACACTTGTCCCACACATCAGGTGATGATGTCACACGTGTCCCACACATCAGGTGATGATGATGTCACACTTGTCCCACACATCAGGTGATGATGTCACACGTGTCCCACACATCAGGTGATGATGTCACACCTGTCCCACACATGAGGTGATGATGTCACACTTGTCCCACACATGAGGTGATGATGTCACACTTGTCCCACACATCAGGTGATGATGTCACACGTGTCCCACACATCAGGTGATGATGTCACACCTGTCCCACACATGAGGTGATGATGTCACACCTGTCCCACACATGAGGTGATGATGTCACACTTGTGCCACACATGAGGTGATGATGTCACACTTGTCCCACACATGAGGTGATGATGTCACACTTGTCCCACACATCAGGTGATGACTCCTCAACGTATGGAGTTGCTGAAAGTTCAGATGCAGCAGGACATGGACCAGCCGGTCAGGGAGCGTTTCCACAAACTGGAAGAGGTCAGTTTTGGATGATCTCCAACGCCACCACAACACTTTTAGAGCCGAGCTAAATGCATACAGTGGAACCTCCATTTACAAATCTCATTGGTTCTTGTGCAGAGTTTGTACATTGAAAAGTTCTTATAGTGAAGCACATTTCTCCATAAGAAAGAAAGTCAATATGAAAATATTTCAGTGAAGTCAAGTTATATACAGGATCATCTATATCTTTATTAACAAGCCAAAACAACAACAACAAGGTGAACTGTTCTCTGTATGTGCTGCTCTGCCAACACACCAACGTCCCTTTGGTGCCCTCACAAACAATCAGAAGTCACAAAAAATGATGGTGGTAAAGGGAGGTTCCGCTGTCCTCTAGTTCGTGACATTTAGTAAATGGCCTTTTTCTTGTCCCGCCACTTCAACCTTGACAGATGTTTAGTTGTGTGTGCAGGAGGCAGAGAAGTACAGGTCAGACTTCAACAGGCTGCGTTACGCCTCCACCGTGCTCAACACCCAGTTTGAACACCAGGAGGACCAACATGCTGGCGTACTTGAAGGCCAGAGGCTGCGCTACGAGGTGGAGGTGAGTACTTATCAGCTGTACCAGGGACATCCAAACTATTTACCTTGGGTCAATCCCAGGTGGAGGTGAGTACTTAGCAGCCGTACCAGGGACATCCAAACTATTTACCTTGGGTCAATCTACTATTTTCATACAACTAATATCAAGAGCATGGGAAGTATTGTCATCAATCAGGAATATCAAGCAGTTTTTTTCCCATCATGCATTGCAAGGGTGTCATATTAAAATGTGTCTATAACATCCACAAAGTTGAGTGAGCAGGTTGTCTTATGTGTGTTGACTTTCTGTGTTGGTTGTTTTGCGCCATGAGTAGGAAAAGGTGGTTTGGATTGGGTCATATATAAAAATGCTGTGCTGTTTACACTTCAAATTGAAATTAATGGTCATGAACCTGATCTACTGACGTTGTCCACAAGATGGCGGCAAGCTTTGGACACCCCCGATTTATGGTCTTTATTGACTTAATGGACTTCTGGGTCTTTATTGACTTAATGGACTTCTGGGTCTTTATTGACTTAATGGACTTATGGTCTTTATTGACTTAATGGACTTATGGTCTTTATTGACTTAATGGACTTCTGGGTCTTTATTGACTTAATGGACGTCTGGGTCTTTATTGACTTAATGGACTTCTGGGTCTTTATTGACTTAATGGACTTCTGGGTCTTTATTGACTTAATGGACTTCTGGGTCTTTATTGACTTAATGGACTTCTGGGTCTTTATTGACTTAATGGACTTATTGGTCTTTATTGACTTAATGGACTTCTGGGTCTTTTTTGACTTAATGGGCTTCTGGGTCTTTATTGACTTAATGGACTTCTGGGTCTTGACTTGATGGACTTATTGGTCTTCATTGGCTTAATGGACTTATGGTCTTTATTGTTTTAATGGACTTATGGGTCTTTATTGACTTAATGGACTTATGGTCTTTATTGACTTAATGGACTTATGGGTCTTTATTGACTTAATGGACTTATGGTCTTTATTGACTTGATGGACTTATTGGTCTTTATTGACTTAATGGACTTATGGTCTTTATTGACTTAATGGACTTCTGGGTCTTTATTGACTTAATGGACTTCTGGGTCTTTATTGACTTAATGGACTTCTGGGTCTTTATTGACTTAGTGGACTTCTGGGTCTTTATTGACTTAATGGACTTATGGGTCTTTATTGACTTAATGGACTTATGGTCTTTATTGACTTAATGGACTTCTGGGTCTTTATTGACTTAATGGACTTATGGTCTTTATTGACTTAATGGACTTTTGGGTCTTTATTGACTTAATGGACTTCTGGGTCTTTATTGACTTAATGGACTTCTGGGTCTTTATTGACTTAATGGACGTCTGGGTCTTTATTGACTTAATGGACTTCTGGGTCTTTATTGACTTAATGGACTTCTGGGTCTTTATTGACTTAATGGACTTCTGGGTCTTTATTGACTTAATGGACTTCTGGGTCTTTATTGACTTAATGGACTTATGGTCTTTATTGTTTTAATGGACTTCTGGGTCTTTATTGACTTAATGGACTTCTGGGTCTTTATTGACTTAATGGACTTCTGGGTCTTGACTTGATGGACTTATTGGTCTTCATTGACTTAATGGACTTATGGTCTTTATTGTTTTAATGGACTTATGGGTCTTTATTGACTTAATGGACTTATGGGTCTTTATTGACTTAATGGACTTATGGTCTTTATTGACTTAATGGATTTATGGTCTTTATTGACTTAATGGACTTCTGGGTCTTTATTGACTTAATGGACTTCTGGGTCTTTATTGACTTAATGGACTTCTGGGTCTTTATTGTTTTAATGGACTTCTGGGTCTTTATTGACTTAATGGACTTCTGGGTCTTTATTGACTTAATGGACTTCTGGGTCTTTATTGACTTAATGGACTTATGGTCTTTATTGACTTAATAGACTTATGGTCTTTATTGACTTAATGGACTTATGGTCTTTATTGACTTAATGGACTTATGGTCTTTATTGACTTAATGGACTTCTGGGTCTTTATTGACTTAATGGACTTATGGTCTTTATTGACTTAATGGACTTATGGTCTTTATTGACTTAATGGACTTATGGGTCTTTATTGACTTAATGGACTTATGGTCTTTATTGACTTGATGGACTTATGGTCTTTATTGACTTAATGGACTTATGGTCTTTATTGACTTAATGGACTTCTGGGTCTTTATTGACTTAATGGACTTCTGGGTCTTTATTGACTTAGTGGACTTCTGGGTCTTTATTGACTTAGTGGACTTCTGGGTCTTTATTGACTTAATGGACTTATGGGTCTTTATTGACTTAATGGACTTATGGTCTTTATTGACTTAATGGACTTCTGGGTCTTTATTGACTTAATGGACTTATGGTCTTCATTGACTTAATGGACTTTTGGGTCTTTATTGACTTAATGGACTTCTGGGTCTTTATTGACTTAATGGACTTCTGGGTCTTTATTGACTTAATGGACGTCTGGGTCTTTATTGACTTAATGGACTTCTGGGTCTTTATTGACTTAATGGACTTCTGGGTCTTTATTGACTTAATGGACTTCTGGGTCTTTATTGACTTAATGGACTTATTGGTCTTTATTGACTTAATGGACTTATGGTCTTTATTGTTTTAATGGACTTCTGGGTCTTTTTTGACTTAATGGGCTTCTGGGTCTTTATTGACTTAATGGACTTCTGCGTCTTGACTTGATGGACTTATTGGTCTTCATTGACTTAATGGACTTATGGTCTTTATTGTTTTAATGGACTTATGGGTCTTTATTGACTTAATGGACTTATGGGTCTTTATTGACTTAATGGACTTATGGTCTTTATTGACTTAGTGGATTTATGGTCTTTATTGACTTAATGGACTTCTGGTCTTTATTGACTTAATGGACTTCTGGGTCGTTATTGACTTAATGGACTTCTGGGTCTTTACTGACTTAATGGACTTCTGGGTCTTTATTGACTTAATGGACTTCTGGGTCTTTATTGACTTAATGGACTTCTGGGTCTTTATTGACTTAGTGGACTTCTGGGTCTTTATTGATTTAATGGACTTATGGTCTTTATTGACTTAATGGACTTATGGTCTTTATTGACTTAATGGACTTCTGGGTCTTTATTGACTTAATGGACTTATGGGTCTTTATTGACTTAATGGACTTATGGTCTTTATTGACTTAATGGACTTCTGGGTCGTTATTGACTTAATGGACTTATGGTCTTTATTGACTTAATGGACTTATGGTCTTTATTGACTTAATGGACTTATTGGTCTTTACTGACTTAATGGACTTCTGGGTCTTTATTGACTTAATGGACTTCTGGGTCTTTATTGACTTAATGGACTTATGGTCTTTATTGACTTAATGGACTTATGGTCTTTATTGACTTAATGGACTTATGGGTCTTTATTGACTTAATGGACTTATGGGTCTTTATTGACTTAATGGACTTCTGGTCTTTATTGACTTAATGGACTTCTGGGTCGTTATTGACTTAATGGACTTCTGGGTCTTTACTGACTTAATGGACTTCTGGGTCTTTATTGACTTAATGGACTTCTGGGTCTTTATTGACTTAATGGACTTCTGGGTCTTTATTGACTTAGTGGACTTCTGGGTCTTTATTGACTTAATGGATTTATGGTCTTTATTGACTTAATGGACTTCTGGTCTTTATTGACTTAATGGACTTCTGGGTCGTTATTGACTTAATGGACTTCTGGGTCTTTACTGACTTAATGGACTTCTGGGTCTTTATTGACTTAATGGACTTCTGGGTCTTTATTGACTTAATGGACTTCTGGGTCTTTATTGACTTAGTGTACTTCTGGGTCTTTATTGATTTAATGGACTTATGGTCTTTATTGACTTAATGGACTTATGGTCTTTATTGACTTAATGGACTTCTGGGTCTTTATTGACTTAATGGACTTATGGGTCTTTATTGACTTAATGGACTTATGGTCTTTATTGACTTAATGGACTTCTGGGTCGTTATTGACTTAATGGACTTATGGTCTTTATTGACTTAATGGACTTATGGTCTTTATTGACTTAATGGACTTATTGGTCTTTACTGACTTAATGGACTTCTGGGTCTTTATTGACTTAATGGACTTCTGGGTCTTTATTGACTTAATGGACTTATGGTCTTTATTGACTTAATGGACTTATGGTCTTTATTGACTTAATGGACTTATGGGTCTTTATTGACTTAATGGACTTATGGGTCTTTATTGACTTAATGGACTTCTGGTCTTTATTGACTTAATGGACTTCTGGGTCGTTATTGACTTAATGGACTTCTGGGTCTTTATTGACTTAATGGACTTCTGGGTCTTTATTGACTTAATGGACTTCTGGGTCTTTATTGACTTAGTGGACTTCTGGGTCTTTATTGACTTAATGGACTTATGGGTCTTTATTGACTTAATGGACTTATGGTCTTTATTGACTTAAAGGACTTCTGGGTCTTTATTGACTTAATGGACATATGGTCTTAATTGACTTAATGGACTTTTGGGTCTTTATTGACTTAATGGACTTCTGGGTCTTTATTGACTTAATGGACTTCTGGGTCTTTATTGACTTAATGGACTTCTGGGTCTTTATTGACTTAATGGACTTATTGGTCTTTATTGACTTAATGGACTTATGGTCTTTATTGTTTTAATGGACTTATGGGTCTTTATTGACTTAATGGACTTATGGTCTTTATTGACTTAATGGGCTTATGGTCTTTATTGACTTAATGGACTTCTGGGTCTTTATTGACTTAATGGACTTATGGGTCTTTATTGACTTAATGGACTTATGGTCTTTATTGACTTAATGGACTTCTGGGTCTTTATTGACTTAATGGACTTCTAGGTCTTTATTGACTTAATGGACTTCTGGGTCTTTATTGACTTGATGGACTTCTGGGTCTTTATTGACTTAATGGACTTCTGTGTCTTTATTGACTTAGTGGACTTCTGGGTCTTTATTGACTTAATGGACTTATGGATATTTATTGACTTAATGGACTTATGGTCTTTATTGACTTAATGGACTTCTGGGTCTTTATTGACTTAATGGACTTATGGTCTTTATTGACTTAATGGACTTATGGGTCTTTATTGACTTAATGGACTTATGAGTCTTTATTGACTTAATGGACTTATGGGTCTTTATTGACTTAATGGACTTATGGTCTTTATTGACTTAATGGACTTATGGTCTTTATTGACTTAATGGACTTATGGTCTTTATTGACTTAATGGACTTATGGGTCTTTATTGACTTAATGGACTTATGGTCTTTATTGACTTAATGGACTTATGGTCTTTATTGACTTAATGAACTTATGGTCTTTATTGACTTAATGGACTTATGGTCTTTATTGACTTAATGGACTTATGGGTCTTTATTGACTTAATGGACTTATGGTCTTTATTGACTTGATGGACTTATTGGTCTTTATTGACTTAATGGACTTATGGTCTTTATTGACTTAATGGACTTATGGTCTTTATTGTTTTAATGGACTTATGGTCTTTATTGACTTAGTGGACTTATGGTCTTTATTGTTTTAATGGACTTCTGGGTCTTTATTGACTTAATGGACTTCTGGGTCTTTATTGACTTAATGGACTTCTGGGTCTTTATTGACTTAATGGACTTATGAGTCTTTATTGACTTAATGGACTTATGGTCTTTATTGACTTAATGGACTTCTGGGTCTTTATTGACTTAATGGACTTATGGTCTTTATTGACTTAATGGACTTATGGTCTTTATTGACTTAATGGACTTATGGGTCTTTATTGACTTAATGGACTTATGGTCTTTATTGACTTGATGGACTTATTGGTCTTTATTGACTTAATGGACTTATGGTCTTTATTGACTTAATGGACTTATGGTCTTTTTTGTTTTAATGGACTTATGGTCTTTATTGACTTAGTGGACTTATGGTCTTTATTGTTTTAATGGACTTCTGGGTCTTTATTGACTTAATGGACTTCTGGGTCTTTATTGACTTAATGGACTTATGAGTCTTTATTGACTTAATGGACTTCTGGGTCTTTATTGACTTAATGGACTTATGGTCTTTATTGACTTAATGGACTTCTGGGTCTTTATTGACTTACTGGACTTCTGGGTCTTTATTGACTTACTGGACTTATTGGTCTTTATTGACTTAATGGACTTATGGTCTTTATTGACTTAATGGACTTCTGGGTCTTTATTGACTTAATGGACTTATGGGTCTTTATTGACTTAATGGACTTCTGGGTCTTTATTGACTTAATGGACTTCTAGGTCTTTATTGACTTAATGGACTTCTGGGTCTTTATTGACTTGATGGACTTCTAGGTCTTTATTGACTTAATGGACTTCTGTGTCTTTATTGACTTAGTGGACTTCTGGTCTTTATTGACTTAATGGACTTCTGGGTCTTTATTGACTTACTGGACTTCTGGGTCTTTATTGACTTACTGGACTTATTGGTCTTTATTGACTTAATGGACTTATGGTCTTTATTGACTTAATGGACTTATGGGTCTTTATTGACTTAATGGACTTATGGGTCTTTATTGACTTAATGGACTTCTGGGTCTTTATTGACTTAATGGACTTCTAGGTCTTTATTGACTTAATGGACTTCTGGGTCTTTATTGACTTGATGGACTTCTGGGTCTTTATTGACTTCATGGACTTCTGTGTCTTTATTGACTTAGTGGACTTCTGGTCTTTATTGACTTAATGGACTTCTGGGTCTTGATTGACTTAATGGACTTCTGGGTCTTTATTGACTTAATGGACTTCTGGGTCTTGATTGACTTAATGGACTTCTGGGTGTTTATTGACTTAATGGACTTCTGGGTCTTGATTGACTTAATGGACTTCTGGGTGTTTATTGACTCAATGGAGGGTGGGTCATGTGGTCCTTCTTAGATCGCCCAGCTGAGGAAGGAGAAGGAGAGCCTGTTGGCCCAGTACCAGCATTCTGACCCTCTGCAGGACAGGAAACAGCTGGAGATGGTCCTCAAGGAGAAAACCCAGCTCACCATGTGGGTCAAGAGTCTGCAGGCGGAGGTGGCCGAGTTGCAGGCCCGGAAGGACAACTCTGACCAGCAGGTGGAGAACATTCAGCTCTCCCAGAACCGGCAGCTGGCAGAATCTCAGGCTCTGGTCAAATCTCTTGAGGTAAGACCTGGCATATCATGACCGCTGCCAAGAACCTCATAGAACCTGCTCGCAGGCGGAGCGCCAGTCTTTGGACCTGCGAGTGGTGCGCATTGAGGGAGAACTGAACCTCAGCCAGGAGCAGCACAGCCAGCTGACTGGACAGTTGCACAAAGCCAAAAGAGAAGTTAGCGCCCTCACATGCCAGGTCAGTTACAGACACTTCTTGCAATCAGTACCTTGGAACCTCCATTTACAAACTTCATTGCTTCTTGGATCAAAAAGTTTGTATAGTGAAGCAAATGTCTCCTTAAGAAACAAAGTCAATATGAATAATTGGTTCCAGCCTAGACAAAAGTCCATATTTGAGAGAAGGTTTGTACACACAATATAATAAAGAACTGTATATCAACAAACATAACAAGGCTTTGATTATTGACTATCTAAAAACCACAACAACTGTTCTCTGTCAAAGTCCCTATGGTGCCCTCACAAATGATCAGAAATCCTTAACTTTAACAACCATATTGCCACAATAATAAAGATTTTAAAAAAAAGTCAATTCCACTTACAGTACATTAAGATGGGCAAAGGAGCAGCTCACCAAAGGAAAGAGCAGACAAGGGGGGAGTGTGTGTGTGTGTTGACTTAATGGACTTCTGGTCTTTATTGACTTAATGGACTTCTGGGTCGTTATTGACTTAATGGACTTCTGGGTCTTTACTGACTTAATGGACTTCTGGTCTTTATTGACTTAATGGACTTCTGGGTCGTTATTGACTTAATGGACTTCTGGTCTTTATTGACTTAATGGACTTCTGGGTCGTTATTGACTTAATGGACTTCTGGGTCTTTACTGACTTAATGGACTTATGGGTCTTTATTGACTTAATGGACTTCTGGTCTTTATTGACTTAATGGACTTCTGGGTCGTTATTGACTTAATGGACTTCTGGGTCTTTACTGACTTAATGGACTTCTGGGTCTTTATTGACTTAATGGACTTCTGGGTCTTTATTGGCTTAATGGACTTCTGGGTCTTTATTGACTTAGTGGACTTCTGGGTCTTTATTGATTTAATGGACTTATGGTCTTTATTGACTTAATGGACTTATGGTCTTTATTGACTTAATGGACTTCTGGGTCTTTATTGACTTAATGGACTTATGGGTCTTTATTGACTTAATGGACTTATGGTCTTTATTGACTTAATGGACTTCTGGGTCGTTATTGACTTAATGGACTTCTGGTCTTTATTGACTTAATGGACTTATGGTCTTTATTGACTTAATGGACTTATTGGTCTTTACTGACTTAATGGACTTCTGGGTCGTTATTGACTTAATGGACTTCTGGTCTTTATTGACTTAATGGACTTATGGTCTTTATTGACTTAATGGACTTATTGGTCTTTACTGACTTAATGGACTTCTGGGTCTTTATTGACTTAATGGACTTCTGGGTCTTTACTGACTTAATGGACTTCTGGGTCTTTATTGACTTAATGGACTTCTGGGTCTTTATTGGCTTAATGGACTTCTGGGTCTTTATTGACTTAGTGGACTTCTGGGTCTTTATTGATTTAATGGACTTATGGTCTTTATTGACTTAATGGACTTATGGTCTTTATTGACTTAATGGACTTCTGGGTCTTTATTGACTTAATGGACTTATGGGTCTTTATTGACTTAATGGACTTATGGTCTTTATTGACTTAATGGACTTCTGGGTCGTTATTGACTTAATGGACTTCTGGTCTTTATTGACTTAATGGACTTATGGTCTTTATTGACTTAATGGACTTATTGGTCTTTACTGACTTAATGGACTTCTGGGTCGTTATTGACTTAATGGACTTCTGGTCTTTATTGACTTAATGGACTTATGGTCTTTATTGACTTAATGGACTTATTGGTCTTTACTGACTTAATGGACTTCTGGGTCTTTATTGACTTAATGGACTTCTGGGTCTTTATTGACTTAATGGACTTATGGTCTTTATTGACTTAATGGACTTATGGTCTTTATTGACTTAATGGACTTCTGGGTCTTTATTGACTTAATGGACTTATGGGTCTTTATTGACTTAATGGACTTATGGTCTTTATTGACTTAATGGACTTCTGGGTCGTTATTGACTTAATGGACTTCTGGGTCTTTACTGACTTAATGGACTTCTGGGTCTTTATTGACTTAATGGACTTCTGGGTCTTTATTGACTTAATGGACTTCTGGGTCTTTATTGACTTAGTGGACTTCTGGGTCTTTATTGACTTAATGGACTTATGGGTCTTTATTGACTTAATGGACTTATGGTCTTTATTGACTTAATGGACTTCTGGGTCTTTATTGACTTAATGGACTAGAACATGTTTTAGTTTTTTGATGTATTGCAAGTAGTAACATTTGCAAGTGAGAGGTGGCTAACAATGCAGATCATTAAATCCTTCTAAGAAACGTTCCAGAAGCACCAACAATACTCCATTTACATGTCGTGTCCTGAATATTAACATTGTTATTATAAGCGCTAACGCCAAGGAACTACTTTTAGCAGTGCCGCGATCACAGAGAGCTAACTAGCTTATGCTGCTATATTGACATATTGAGCTGCTGCATGGCTTCTGAGTTGGTGAAAGTTAATTGTAGATGATAAATCATGTCTCTCACCTGGATAGTTTATTATTGTTCTTCGGTCATTGGTCAACAAAATAAACAAACAGTTTTATATAAACAAACAGTGGTACATTCATAAATGGATAATGTTGCAGACTGAAAGGTTCAGGCTGAAGTTGAACACTTAAATAGTAGAATGTTGTGGACATAAACCCACAAGTTGGTCCACTTTGACATCCAACTTAGACCTGAAGATGGCGAAAGATACTTGTTTGCGGCACCTTTTCTTTTCTTTTTGAAACCCTTCATGACTACGATTAATCTTCAGCCAAACCGGAAGATATAAACACCCCATCAGTCTTTATCCCAGTGACATTGTACAGTAAGTGGTTGTTTTATTATGTTTGTATATCTTGTTCAGCACTTAGCAATACTGCTACATGATGCTTAGTGTTTGACTAAAGCTGCATCTGTTTAGTACACAGCTTCTAGAACTTGTAGATCATCCTCCTTATATTCAGGCTCAAAAACAGACGTTTCTGGCTCATCAAAGTAGTCTTTGTTGTCTCTCATCAAGTCTGCCATGATTAGTAGTCTTGTTGTTGTTGAAGGAAAAGTGAACGTTGTGATGCGTCTGTGAAATTATTGATCAAAATATGTAAATATTGCATGTTATTATGAATACATGATATACTTACATGTGTATATTACATGTTATTATGAATGTTACTGCATGACATATATACTTACATCATGTATATATTACATGTTATTATGAATGTTACTACATGACATATATACTTACATCATGTATATATTACATGTTATTATGAATGTTACTACATGACATATATACTTACATCATGTATATATTACATGTTATTATGAATGTTACTACATGACATATATACTTACATCATGTATATTTTACATGTTATTATGAATGTTACTGCATGACATATATACTTACATCATGTATATATTACATGTTATTATGAATGTTACTACATCAGTGTGTGAATGTGTGTGTGAATGGGTAAATGTGGAAGTAGTGTCAAAGCGCTTTGAGTACCTTGAAGGTAGAAAAGCGCTATACAAGTACAACCCATTTATCATTTATTTATTTATGACATATATACTTACATCATGTATATATTACATGTTATTATGAATGTTACTACATGACATATATACTTACATCATATATATATTACATGTTATTATGAATGTTACTACATTACATATATACTTACATCATGTATATATTACATGTTATTATGAATGTTACTACATGACATATATACTTACATCATGTATATATTACATGTTATTATGAATGTTACTACATGACATATATACTTACATCATGTATATATTACATGTTATTATGAATGTTACTACATGACATATACTTACATCATGTATATATTACATGTTATTATGAATGTTACTACATGACATATATACTTACATCATATATATATTACATGTTATTATGAATGTTACTACATGACATATATACTTACATCATATATATATTACATGTTATTATGAATGTTACTACATGACATATATACTTACATCATATATATATTACATGTTATTATGAATGTTACTACATGACGTATACTTACATCATATATATATTACATGTTATTATGAATGTTACTACACGACATATACTTACATCATGTATATATTACATGTTATTATGAATGTTACTACACGACATATACTTACATCATGTATATATTACATGTTATTATGAATGTTACTACATGACATATATACTTACATCATGTATATATTACATGTTATTATGAATGTTACTACACGACATATACTTACATCATGTATATATTACATGTTATTATGAATGTTACTACATGACATATACTTACATCATGTATATATTACATGTTATTATGAATGTTACTACATGACATATATACTTACATCATGTATATATTACATGTTATTATGAATGTTACTACATGACATATATACTTACATCATATATATATTACATGTTATTATGAATGTTACTACATTACATATATACTTACATCATGTATATATTACATGTTATTATGAATGTTACTACATGACATATATACTTACATCATGTATATATTACATGTTATTATGAATGTTACTACATGACATATACTTACATCATGTATATATTACATGTTATTATGAATGTTACTACATGACATATATACTTACATCATATATATATTACATGTTATTATGAATGTTACTACATCAGTGTGTGAATGTGTGTGTGAATGGGTAAATGTGGAAGTAGTGTCAAAGCGCTTTGAGTACCTTGAAGGTAGAAAAGCGCTATACAAGTACAACCCATTTATCATTTATTTATTTATGACATATATACTTACATCATGTATATATTACATGTTATTATGAATGTTACTACATGACATATATACTTACATCATATATATATTACATGTTATTATGAATGTTACTACATTACATATATACTTACATCATGTATATATTACATGTTATTATGAATGTTACTACATGACATATATACTTACATCATGTATATATTACATGTTATTATGAATGTTACTACATGACATATATACTTACATCATGTATATATTACATGTTATTATGAATGTTACTACATGACATATATACTTACATCATGTATATTTTACATGTTATTATGAATGTTACTGCATGACATATATACTTACATCATGTATATATTACATGTTATTATGAATGTTACTACATCAGTGTGTGAATGTGTGTGTGAATGGGTAAATGTGGAAGTAGTGTCAAAGCGCTTTGAGTACCTTGAAGGTAGAAAAGCGCTATACAAGTACAACCCATTTATCATTTATTTATTTATGACATATATACTTACATCATGTATATATTACATGTTATTATGAATGTTACTACATGACATATATACTTACATCATATATATATTACATGTTATTATGAATGTTACTACATTACATATATACTTACATCATGTATATATTACATGTTATTATGAATGTTACTACATGACATATATACTTACATCATGTATATATTACATGTTATTATGAATGTTACTACATGACATATATACTTACATCATGTATATATTACATGTTATTATGAATGTTACTACATGACATATACTTACATCATGTATATATTACATGTTATTATGAATGTTACTACATGACATATATACTTACATCATATATATATTACATGTTATTATGAATGTTACTACATGACATATATACTTACATCATATATATATTACATGTTATTATGAATGTTACTACATGACGTATACTTACATCATATATATATTACATGTTATTATGAATGTTACTACACGACATATACTTACATCATGTATATATTACATGTTATTATGAATGTTACTACACGACATATACTTACATCATGTATATATTACATGTTATTATGAATGTTACTACATGACATATATACTTACATCATGTATATATTACATGTTATTATGAATGTTACTACACGACATATACTTACATCATGTATATATTACATGTTATTATGAATGTTACTACATGACATATATACTTACATCATATATATATTACATGTTATTATGAATGTTACTACATTACATATATACTTACATCATGTATATATTACATGTTATTATGAATGTTACTACATGACATATATACTTACATCATGTATATATTACATGTTATTATGAATGTTACTACATGACATATATACTTACATCATGTATATATTACATGTTATTATGAATGTTACTACATGACATATACTTACATCATGTATATATTACATGTTATTATGAATGTTACTACATGACATATATACTTACATCATATATATATTACATGTTATTATGATTGTTACTACATGACATATATACTTACATCATATATATATTACATGTTATTATGAATGTTACTACATGACGTATACTTACATCATATATATATTACATGTTATTATGAATGTTACTACACGACATATACTTACATCATGTATATATTACATGTTATTATGAATGTTACTACACGACATATACTTACATCATGTATATATTACATGTTATTATGAATGTTACTACATGACATATATACTTACATCATGTATATATTACATGTTATTATGAATG